>NW_004797379.1:1231775-1240502 GCF_000002075.1 Aplysia californica | reverse complement strand
GAAGTTTGGTGCCTTCCATAGCTTGAGAGTACTTGGAAACTACATTATATTATGATTCATGAGTGCAAACTGCAAAAAGGCAATTGTAACATTCCGCCCTACTCACTTACCTTACAGTATAAGTTCATCCGAGTAAAAGGACTCCCGTTGGGGTGTATTTTTTTCTCTGAGATAAGCTGTAAGATGGTGTTTGATTTTCTTACGATGGACATGGACATAATTTAGTCAACTATATCGACCCTTCCTGGGCTATAACAACGTTGCAGGAGGTTGTGGATGAAACGACTTGAGGTCTTTCATGCCGCAGATGAAGACAGGCCATGCTGTCTTTTCTAACCATTCTACCATCGTCTCTCTCTCTCTCTCCTCCTCGTCCTCCTCCTCCTCCTCCTCCTCCTCCTCCTCCTCCTCCTCCTCCTCCTCCTCCCTCTTTCTCTCCCCTTCCCTCTCTCTGCTTCTAAACCCACCAGCTTAATGTATTATTTTGCGCAACATCTTCTTCTCTTCTATCCCGTGGTTGGGGCAACCGTGGAGGCACCACTGCATCTGAAAACCAGCTCTCGCCATCTATTTTTGTCCCCTGCTTTCCTCAGATTGTCACCCATCGTCTTTCCTGTCCACTCTGTTATGTTGTCCTCCCATCTCCTTCTCTTCCTTCCTTTTTTTCTCTTTCCTTGTACGGTTCCTTGCAGGATTGTTTTGGCAAGTCCTGTGGATCTTGTGACCAGCCCATACCATTTTAATTTTCGTCTCTTCACTGCTCAGTAGATCTTCATATTGCCCCACTGCGTTGGTGATTCTCTTTCGTACCTCAGCATTTGAAACGTGCTCAATATACTGGAGCACTAAAAAAAAAAAGAATAACCATAAAGCATACAGAATTAACTGGGTAAGACACAACTGAAAAGGGTTTTGTGGAACATTATTTCTCCTAGGGTGAAGCTGTATGAAGTCCAAATAGGTAGAATCACATAATTGTACGGTATATAATATTTATCATTATCCTGGTGGAGCAAAGTCGTCCAGAGAGAAGCCGTGTGGGATGTGGTCTCAACTTCGAAAGTGAAGGAGAATCTTTTATACACAACGCATGCGCGCGCGCATACACACACTCGCATCCGCGCGCGCGCACGCACACACACACACACACACACACACACGCACGCACGCACGCACGCACGCACGCACGCACGCACGCACGCACGCACGCACGCACGCACGCACGCACGCACGCACGCACTCACACGCACTCACTCACACGCACTCACACACACTCACACACACACACTCACACACACACACTCACACACACGCACTCACACACACACACTCACACACACGCACTCACACACACGCACACGCACACACGCGCGCGCGCATGCGCACACACACACACACACATTTGCACACTTGCACACTCGCACACTCCCACACAGTCACACGCACACATACACACACACACGCAAACACACACATGCACACGCACACCCGCCCATACGCACGCACACACGCACACACAGACTCAGACAGGCTCACTCGCGCATCACTCACTCTGCTGCCACATTCGAAGGTTCATATCGCAGTCTCGAATACCAACTCTTGATACAATAGAAATAACTTCGTCTTACCACACACCCTTTCATCCTCCGTTTCTCCTTTCTCATGCAGTCTATCCAACCCCACTCCCCTTGTTTTTCGTTGCTGTTTATATTAGCTAACATTTCCCTGTTTCAAGAGGGCCCTTGGGGGATGGCGGGGTTTTTTCTTTTCTTTTTTTTCTCGAAACCTCAGTTGTCACTCTTTCATGACGAAAAGGCCGTCCTGTAAACTTGAAGGTGAGCAACTACTTGTGGTTTCGATCTTGCAAAAAGGAGACGGGGATTTGAATTTCTTGCTTGTGATTTTTTTTCAAACATTTCCGCCCTTCTTCTCTACTGGTACAGGTGGTGTCAAAACACCCCGCTGCCTGAATTACCCAAATGGTGTTGATGCGGGCGTAAACATTCTACAACTACTTTTCTGTCTCAAACCCGAGTCTTTGGTGTAAAGGATTGGTTTAGGCTCTTCGCTTTTGAACGAAGATGTGAGTTCGGTTTCCACTTTGTGAAGTTTATTGTTTTGAGTGCGTCCATCTTGTGCTGAGAGCTGCTGTATCCCAATGGACCTAACCAATGCAGTGTTTTCATCTGTCTGCTAGGATATGTCGCACTTAGCCCAGATTGGCCCTCGTAGGCAGGTCGAATTAGGTAGGGTCCTTTCTTGTCGAGGCGGGTGACGATTTTTTGCTGAGTTCTGACCCAATGTGACGTTGCTGGCTGCCACTGGTCAAGCTGATAATGTTGAGTGGATTCATTAGAGACCTTCTGATATATAATATGTAGATTTAAAGGCCAAGGGCCCTTGCCAATGATCATGCTCGGCGCTACAAAGCGTTCGTCGACAACCTTCGAAAAATGTTAATAGTGTTGTTTAATTTGGGGGGGGGGGCTACCTGAAGGCTATCTCGCTTAATACTCGACCAAATTTTACCAGATTTCACTCTTATAACAAGCATAGGAGGGAGTCTTAAAATCCGCAATCAAATTGGAGTAAAAAAGTTCTGTTTCCATGGATACGGCTGCCATATTGGATTTTGTTGACATGTCTTACGTAATTAATACCGAACTTACTGTTCTTGGAAATTGATCGTTTTTTTTGCATGCGTGTCAACAAACATTCGATCTAAACATACGTCCGTTGTTTTTTTTCTCGACAAATTTAGAAATTTTTTAATGGATTTTTTTCTCTGGTAGCATTCAAGTTTGCAAAAAGTCCGTGAAAATCCACACTCCAGACACCACCCCAAAAAAAATCTATTCCATATATCAAAAAATCAACAGACACATTTTTAGTATTACATCTTCTCTTCATTCTATGAAGATTGGAAGAAAAATGGAGTTATTCAAAAAAGTATAGAGGAAAGCCGCGTTTTGAGAAAACCGCCGATAAAGAAAAATTAATAATTATTGTCTTTATGAGGAAATGGTGGTGACAAACATGCCCGGTATGGGACAAAATACTGTTTTGGGGGGTTCTTATGTGATGAAATAGTTGTAGGAGAAGCTGAGGAAGCTAAAATGCCTACAAAACAAAAGACATGCAGATTGGCAAGTTGGGAAGGGGCATCATTGGAAAGAAACGTGTCAAGACGCAGTGGAATCAGGTGCTCATTATTTTCTGGGCATGTGGAGTTATCAGTTATTGGTATTATTGTAAAGCTTGTTTATTGCCTTGCTTTCGATGGAAAAAGAATACACTCACTTCTATCTTGAATAGAAATCCACATATTCGCAAATGAAGGTGGATAAAAATTAACGAGAAAATGGTCGCCGAAGTTTGGTGCCTTCCATAGCTTGAGAGTACTTGGAAACTACGTGTTCCCCTAAAATCTACAAATGCGTTTTTAAATGGACACCAAACAAGAAAAATTATAAAAATATCCGAACTGCAGAAAAATGCCGATTCTTCAATTTATTTTGACGAGCGTCTAATTTCACCACGCTGCCTCACAATTTTTTAAAAATACCTTTGAATAAAGAAGAATAATGAAAGGGGAAACTGAACACTGAGGCTGAGGGTGGTGAGCAGGATAGTTATTTAAAAATAGAAGTGTCAGAGGAAACCGAATATACATTCAGTAAGACATACAAATAATATACTGACATAGTAATAAAAAAGTAACCCACAATAAACAAAATCGCACATATTTTAGTTTATTTAATTATATTTAAGGAAATGAAACGAGCAGAGAGCCACACGGCAAGAAAATATGTCAGTTGAAGTAAATTGTCACACAATAAGCTTCTAAGGCACTGAAATAACGACAAAGCTCTTTTCTGTGGCCTCGGTGAGTTTCTGGAAGACATCGTTAAGTCAGTTTTTATACCTTTACGTAATATACCAGCTGCCACTGAGTGTGAGATGCACAGAACAATAAGCTGTTTCAGTTATTTTACGAAAACCTTTCTGAGTATTAATGGGAAGAATGAGAAAAAGACTAAGACCGGAGATATCCAAAACACAGTTCGGCTTTGTTCCTTGATAAGGGCATCAGAAATATTATATCACAATTTAACAATGCTGTTGGAAAGAAATGTTGAAACAAAGAATGATCTGTGCTTATGCTTCTTTGATTTTTCAAAGGCTTTCAATATAGTAGTAAGACATGGTGATCTATTTAAAATATTGGAGATTTTAACATTTTGATTAGAAATCTTGACCAACAGGCCGTGCGATGAACTATTGAGAATAAACCAACTTGTTTCGCGCGCTCATATGACCATATGTAGTTGCGAGCGAGGTAAAACCTTACTAAATAAACTAATATTGGATAAGAGCTAGACGTAGACGGAAAATATTTTTGTAGTTTAGTTTAGTTTTAGTAGAGGTTTTACGGCGCTCGCAACTGCATATTTATTTTAGTCTTTACAGGGGAATCAGGCGTACTCTGCTCACCTCTCTAGCTTCAACAGCACAAAGTCTGCTTCGACTATCAAGGCACCCCGGAAATAGATGTTCACGGGAGAGAGACAAACATACAAAAGAAGTAGAGGAAAATTACAATAGTAAGGATTAGGAAAGAAAAAGCAGCAGTTCCCTGTTGTTGATCAGGCACAGTTATGAGCGTTACATTGATGGATCAGCCCATCTACAATTCTGTGCATGAATGAGAAATGTCCCCCCTTTGGGAATGATGGCCTAAAGATACTTCAGTCCGTGGCATCGCCCCGAGGGGTCAAAATATTTTAAAATGTGGAATTTGTACTGGGACCAAAACGCTGCTTTGTAATAATTGATGGAGAATACAGCGAACGGAAGCAAATTCGAAGAGGAGTGAGGCAAAGATGAGTAATATCACCAGACCTGAAGTGAATGCCGAGGCTAGCGAAAAAGTATCCATCGTCAGACAGGTGGTTAACAGTGACGAACCGCTTGATGGAGGAGCAACATTTGGACAGGAAGCAGTAAACAGTTGACTCACTCAAACTCTCGAAAGGAAGCAGTTGACTCACTCAAACTCTCGAAAGGAAACAGTTGACTCACTCAAACTCTCGAAAGGAAACAGTTGACTCACTCAAACGTTCGAAAGGAAACAGTTGACTCACTCAAACGCTCGAAAGGAAACAGTTGACTCACTCAAACGCTCGAAAGGAAACAGTTGACTCACTCAAACGCTCGAAAGGAAACATATTTGACAAATAGTCCAGACGTAAAAAATCCACTGTCAATTGAAAGAATGAAATGTCGAGAGCTTTATATAGAGCCCAACTATCTGCAGGGTTGACAAAGACACTCGCAGCTCATAAATTGTTGTAGTATTTTCTTTTAAATGATATTCTAATTCTCGAAAAATGCAGCTCTGCTGTACTTTGTCTGCTCGTGGAGACTTTTCTTCTCTACGAAAATAAACAATTTCACTCTTTCAGTGTACATTGTATTATTATAAATCACTAAACTGCAGCCCGCCTGGCCTTTGAGGTCATCTAATCTGGCCTGAGGCCATGCCACCTTTGTTTGAGCTTGGTCACCAAAATCTTATAGATTAAACAAAGATTAAATGATTTAATTGAATTATACAGAGAAAGTCAAACGTCGTGCTTTTTTAACCTCTTTCTTTCGTTTTTCTTTCTTTCTTTCTTTCGTTTTTCTTTCTTTTTTTCTTTCTTTCTTTCTTTCTCGAGTAGGTTAGTTCTTTCTTTTGTCAAGCCTTCAGTGCAGAACATTATTTCGTCTTTCTTTCAGTTACCCGTCCCATTTAAAAACAGAAGTTTTGTGACCCAGTTGGGATAGAAACCGCTGTAGTAAGGGTCAGATGAAGACTTGAGCTGACCACGTTCAGAAATTATAAGACACTCTCGTGAGCTGTGGGATCTCAATCAGATAGATTTTTTGCCAATTTTTACACACAAATAGACCTTTCTATACTTCATCAACACGTCCCTCCCCACCCCAACACCCCCTCCCCCCCAACCCCCCCCCAAAAAAAAAAACAAACAACCCACTGCCACAACATTCCTCTCCCGCTTCTTCTAACAGTCAGTCCACACACACAAACAAACGTTCTACCCTCCCTCCCCCGAAATAAATAAAGAAAAAAGACAACAAAACAAATATTCTTGTGTTCCAAAGAAAAATCATCTATCACGCAGTCAGGGCTTTAGGTTAATGAGAACAGCAAACAAACTTTAAGCACTCCCAAGAGTCACTTAGTTTAGCGGAATCTTTCATCTCCATCTCTGTAACCTTTTTAGTTCCGAACATCCGAACCGTTCTGCGATCTGGCCCAAGGTTCAAGTAAGTATTTCTGAGTCTCTAGAAAAAGGAAAAAAAGATTGTGCGTGCGTGCGTGTGTGTGGGTGTGTGTGTGGGTGTGGGTGTGGGTGGGTGTGGGTGGGTGTGGGTGGGTGTGTGTGGGTGTGGGTGGGTGTGTGTGGGTGTGTGGGTGGGTGTGGGTGGGTGTGTGTGGGTGTGTGTGGGTGTGTGTGGGTGATAATAAAATAATGTGGCATTGTAGGCTATTGAGCAAAGTGTCCTTATCACAACTTTGTTTATTAAAGTAGATCTAACGCAATTGTTGGATACGAACAAGACTCACCAAGTCAAGTGTTTCTTATGCAACACATACGCTGGCACAGTCAGTTTAACATAAGACCCACTGTATCCAGAGACATTTTACTAAATATGAGCCAGTCTGTTGTATCAGATAATCTACTCAATATGAGCCAGTCTATAATATCTGACAATCTACTCAATGCAGTCATCACAGATGCTACTGCGTTCAGACGTTCTAATAAAACAAAACGTCACAGGCGCGGTCATGATATCGTCGTTCTGACATCACTGTTCATGCTTGCGGTCAAAAAAGGATGCTCTTGGACTTCGGTGGCTGTGTAGCGAGCTGGAGGCTCAATATTCAGGTGTTGTATCAAATCAATGGCGCTGCCTAAACAGCATTCCCAGGGAAGCGATAGTTCCCGCTATAGTTCCCGCGATAGATATTGTGTACGAGATTTTCTCGACGTCTTCACACGAAAAATCTATGCAGTCACGGTGCTCATTACAGCCGCAGTTTACACGAATTTCCCATTTTGTCGCGGTCCTTTCGGAGATGGACGTTAAACTAGAAGGTCCCGCCTCTTAAATAACATAATAGTGGTGATAAAGGCGTTAAACCTGTACCATTTCATTTCATTGCCACAGTTAAATGGCTGCATGCTGAAGAGCATGTCAAAGTAGTACGCCGAGACTCCACAGGTCATACATAGCAGGAGTCTTTGGGTACCTTAGACTGGCTGTACATCTAAGCCACAACCTCTGGTGCTATGTAATCAAGGGTACCGATGGAAGACATCAGAAAAGTCTTCCTGACGTCGTCTCGCTGACGTCGTCTCCTATGGGGTCGCGCAAAGAAAGGGGGTAGCTGGAAATTCCAAAATCACAAAGAACGAGAGCGGTATGACCTCCCTTGGCTTGTGACACAAAATGTTGCCCAGTTTGATGTCCTTGTGAGCCATCCCGTTGTTGTGGAGAGTCAGGAGCGTGTAGGCAATGGCGCCTAACACATTTGTTGCACTTGTTGTGGAAGTACGCCTCGCGCCTTCGTTACGGGCTCCGTATGTTTTCAGTGTACAGAGCACTTCGTCATCACAGCTGTTTAAGTCTGCCTCTGAGTCTTGGGATTGCCCGGTCATCTTTTTGACATGTCCATCCACTGTTGTTTGCATGGCTAGTTCAAACTCCAGCTACCACTGCTACACTGGGAAGACAAGAAGACCCAAGACGTTTGTTTTTACTGTCGTGTTGTGTAGAAATAAATGGAAGCCATGTTCCCTTTCCGACAACCCGAACGAACAACAGGCACAACAATGTAAACTCTCGGATGTAAGTCTCTACCTTAAATATATCCGCAGCTGACTATCCTTCTCTAAGATAACATAATAGTGTTGATAAGGGCGTTAACCCTGTACCACTTCATTTCATTGCCAGTTAAATGGCTGGAACGCTGAACAGTATTTCATAAAGCAGTACTCCGAGACTCCACATGTCGTAAGCAGGAGTCGTAGGGCGTCTTCCAGACTGGTCGTGCATCAAAGCCACAATCTTCGGTGCTATGTTGTATTCAGAGGAACAGAGGAACCGAAGGAAGACAGAACAGTCTTCGTTACGTCGTCTTCTATGGGGTCACGCTCAGAAGAGGGGTTGTTGGAGATTCCAAAGTCACACAAAACGAGCGGTGTTTTGACCTCCCTTTCCTTGTGACACCGAATGTTGTCTGGTTTGATGTCTCTGTGAGCCATTCCATCCTTATGAAGAGTTAGGAGCGTTTTGGGCAATGACGCTGATCACTTGAGCTGCTTCTGTTTCTCAGACAATTGAGTGAATCCAATATCCGACTGAGGTCACCTTCTGCTATCTCGTCAAATACCAAGAAAAACATATCTCCAGTATCGTAAAATTCAGCCTGATTGATGATGTTCTCACGGTTGTGGTACCGTTGAAGAAAAAATGCCAATATCTTTCAAAACTTTCCCACGGCTTTTGTGTCATAGTTCTTAAAGGGGGGGGGGGGTTTACACCTGGTGGCTATCTCGCTTATTACTGGACTGAATTTTACCAAATTTCACACATATAACAAGCATAGTAAGGAGTCTTAAAATCCGCAATCAAATTTGAGAAAAAAGTTTCGTT
>NW_004797379.1:1221999-1224436 GCF_000002075.1 Aplysia californica | reverse complement strand
TCTCATGCACAATCAATAAATCTAATCAGGTACTCATTTGTGCAATCTCTTACTATTAGACCTACCAGTTTCTGCCTTCACTTTGTATCATAAGCTTTTTTTTTTACGTTCCACTTTCTGTTTCCAACACACACATTTATGCCATCTAATCCTGTTTTTGTGATTTCCCCCTATGAATCTATAGTATGATTTTGATGTTGATATATGTGATAAACAATGGTTGCCTTCAGTATTGACATACATGTGTATTATGTAACTAGTAATAACTAATAACTTGCCTCTGACACTGATATAATGCATACACAAAATTAAATTGTGACTAACATTGTAACGCCTCCTCCGAAATGACAAGATACATACATTTATACACGTAACAAGAAATATATTGCCACTAGCGTTTATACACCCACTTCCAATTTTTATGTGCGTTAACAAAAATCAATCGCTCTTGACATAGAAAAAGCACTTTATCAGAAATAAATAAAAACGGACTATGCAACTAAACAGAAATATATTACCACTGACATTTATGTTATTCATTTATCTAGAAATTAATTTCCATTGATATTTCAGTAACGAGAAATTAATCGCTGCCGACGTTTTATCATACAAAATTAGAAATGAATAGTCAACATCTATACGTAAAGCCAGAAATTAAATTCCATTGACATATTATATACTATTACGCATAATGAAAATTTATTTGTCGCTGTAATTTATACGCTAGACTCAAACTTATTTACCGTCAACATTTATTTTGCATAATTAGATATCAATTGCAACCGACATTTATACGCTTTGTTAGAAATTATTAATTAATACCAGAATTTATATACGTACAACAAAATCAATTACTATCAAAAAATTTATAAGCTACGAGAAATTAATTGCAACAAGCTTTAGTTATAATAATATGTCTAATCAGAACATATCTGTCACTGTTATTTTTACGGAGACCAGAAATCAATTTTTTCAACATTAAAATAAACAACCGGAAATTAATTCCCACCGCCATGTATGCAGGCAACAAGAAATAAATTTTATCATTGACGTTTTTACATGTAACGTGAAATTAATTTTTTATGTCTTACCAGGTCATCAATATTTTTACGCGTAACTAGAAATTAATATCCAAAAGCACTTATACATATTTTTATGTCTTACCAGGAATCAATGGTCATCAATATTTTTACGCGTAACTAGAAATTCATATCCACCAACATTTAAACAAGAATTAAAATACTTCTGACATGATTGACACTACTCTATGCCACATTTGTCTTTGTTCTATAACTTTTACATTTGACTCTGACCCTGATATACTCAATGTGCTATATTTTCCTTCAACATTGACACATAACCAGAAGGTAACTACACTTTGTCATAAATTAATTTGTTGCTATCATTTATAAACTTTACTAGAAACTAAAAGCCCTCAGCATTGATAACCATAAACTTACTCAGAAATGAACATCCACCTATGTATGAGTAATTTAAACATTTCATCAGAAGTTAATTGCTACCAGCATTTGCAATCAGAAATCAATTGCCACAGACAGTGAATGTTTACATCATTACTGTGTTCACTGAATTCTCCATCAGTTCGTTCAAAATAATGCTTGACATTGAATTGGTTCTCTTACATTTCTACTTTCTTTAAAGAATAATTAACTTTTTATAGGGCTCAAGGCCTAGAACTACCTACAATGTCATATTTACATAATTATTATTGGGTTCTCTCCCTTTTCCAAAAGTTGTGCTGTCTAAAATTGAAGACCTGCGTACTACAACTAGATCTAGGTTTTGTCACATTTTCCTAAATATAGAGTTCTGCATAATAGTATCATTCGAAAGCGGCGACAAAAGGCTGTCTATTGATAGCACTGACGAATGAGTCGGTATTCTGTTCCTATGTTCAGTTATTCTTGTTCAAAGATGCGAAGCCTAAGTGCAGCAACAAACCATCTAATCGGAAATTACTTGTGTATTTCACGAATGCAAGTTTTGCTTTTTATTCTCGAAATCATTTAAATGTGACTTGACCTTGGTGTTGTTCTCAGGTCTTCAATTTTACTTGAATGTGTCATATTTTTCATGTTCTGTCTATTTAAAAAAATGAAAAACATTGTTGACTCCAGTGAGGTTATTTAACCAGTCTCACTATCTCTGTTTCAGTACATAACCACGTGCATACAGTACAAACCTGCTTATTTACTTCCACGTGTAACCCCGATCTAAACCTCAATTCCATACACCCCCCTCCCGCACACACACACTCAAACGCACGATCTCTCTCTCTCTCTCTCTTTCTACTTTTCTCTCTCTCTCTTTTTCTACTTTTCTCTCTCTCTTTTTTGTTTACCCTCTCTCTCCCTCCTTCCCTTCTTCCCCTTCCTCCATCTACCCTTTCTCTCTCTCTGTCTCTCTCTCTCTCGCT
>NW_004797379.1:1218467-1219515 GCF_000002075.1 Aplysia californica | reverse complement strand
CCCCCGCCCCCACCCCGAAACCCCATTTGCTCCCTCCTCTAGGTTCCTGACTCTTTCAACAGCCTTTGTACTGCTGCTCCTTGGCTACTTCCTACTGCTGTCTTTCAGCCACACCCCTGATCTTAGGGTAGTTAAGATCTAACACCTAGCCTTCACGGATAATTCACCATACCATACAACAGTACCTTTAAAAAACACGTTGAGCTCCGACAAAAAGAAAATCTCTCTAAATATCCATCATATCAATTTAAAAACAGATATTACTTCAGCTGACATTTGAATGAATCAAAGGATTTGATCTCTCTTAAAGTACATGGCAAAGCATTTCAGGTCTTGGGGTCTTGATATTTAAAGCCCTTTCACCCACTGTTTTAAGTTTTAATAGGTGGCAAAACTGCCAGTCGGAATATTCAGTCTCTATAGATTTGATGAGTATGATGGGGCATTTGTCACACAGGGTGGCCATCTTGTAGATGATTCTTTTCTCGACAGGAAGCCAGCGCAGTATAAGTAAGAGGTTCAGCAGAGTCTCGCTTTCTTTTCTGTAAAGCTAAAAGTGCAGCATTGTTTTGGGCAGTTTGAAGTCGTTTCACTTTCTTCATTGTGATATTCCCGATAAAACGGATTTACAATGATCAAGTCTTAATAAAACTAAGCTAGTTATTAGTAAAACAGTATACTTTGTAATGATTACATTACGTATTTTACGATTTTTCTCATTTAATTTCTCAACACATGCAGCGGATTAGATGGTTTCCATCAGCCGACATTGACTAACTGGAATCAAAATACAGATGTAGATGCCAATATTCTTAACTTTAAATAAAAATGCAATTTCCGCATCATCAATTGTCTTGTAAACGTGGTCAATGGGTCAACCTCATTAACAGACCTTGTACTGCCTACCAGATTGACTTATGTTTTATCATCATTCAACATTCAACATCATTTTGTTTTTGTCCATCTACCACCCAGAGATCTCTTACAAAAATTGCTTATGGTAAACAAAGTACACTCACTTTCTCTCTCTCTCTCTCTCTCTCTCTCT
>NW_004797379.1:1210612-1218028 GCF_000002075.1 Aplysia californica | reverse complement strand
CCTCTCTCTCTCTCTCTCTCCTACTCTCCCTTCGACTTAACCAATAAGGTGTGTTAACCCTTTTACCACAGCACTTGTAATTTGTAATAGTAACAAAATGTAGACAAATGATACCACTAATGTGGACCCGGACTTAATTTATGCATTTCTTTCCTGAAAGCCCACAGATTTATGAGCCGTTCCAAAAATATTCTCAGGCTAGGCTACTGCGCGGGTGACCCTAGATTGAATGTCAGGACGTGTAGCAGCCTGAACGAGCTTTTTATTGCGACATTTTAAAATGGACCTTCGCCCTTTACACATTACGACTGTCATTGGAAGTGGTAATTAAAATTAAATGTTTTCTTGTAAAAAAAAACTTACTGTATCGAAATCGTTGTTGAAGTTATAATATTATTATAGGCTTTTTTTTCAGAAACCAATCTGTTCTCCTGGGAGCGTTGCAATCGTTATGATAATAATGAATTAAATAATAATGCATGTATGACATTTTTGCCATTCTTCCAAACATGTGGCTAATCCAGTGTTTTCTTTGTTCTTCTCTTCTCTTCCACAGATTACCCGAGACGTCCCTGACGAGAAGAAGCTGACGGAATGGCGGAGCAACGGACCACACCTTCCCTGGTGGGAGCGGAGGAGACCCAGGTGGAGATTGGAAGTGTTAGGTTTGTACCTCAGAGGAGGAGGTTTGTAGATGGGGAGGAGTCGCGTAGGAAGAGGAGGAGAGTGAGTGGAGAGTGGCGAGGTGAGGCGGGGTTAGGTGAGGGAGAGGAGGTGATAGTGGTGAGTGATGATGAGGAAGAGGTGGGTGAGGGAGAGGAGGTGATAGTGGTGAGCGATGATGAGGAAGAGGTGGGTGAGGGAGACGAGGTGATAGTGGTGAGTGATGATGAGGAGGTTGGTGAAGGGGAAGAGGTGGTAGTGGTGAGTGACGGAGAGGAGGTGAGCGAGGCAGAGAAGGTGGTAAGTAAGACGGAGAAGGTGTTTAAGGTAGGGGGAAAGGAGGTGGTGGTGACGATAGAGATGGGTAAGTTTGCGGAGGGGGAGGAGGTGAAGGTAGATAAGGGAGAGGTGGTAGTGGACGTAGAGCTTGTTAAAGGAGAGGGAAAGGTGGTGTTAGATCTTGAGGTAGAAGTGGAGAAGGGGACAGCAGCGGGACGGAGGCCGGAGGTGGAGGTGTTGGAGGTTGAGGTGCTTAAGGGAGAGGAGGTGAAGGTGGAGATGCTTTAGGGTTTTAAGGGCTAGGAGGAGATGTATAAGGGAGAGAAGGTAGTTTGAGGTGGGTTTAGGGCTAGGAGGTGGTAGACGTGGGTTAAGGTTAAGAGCTAGGAGGAGGTGGATATGGGTTAAGGTTAGGGGCTAGGAGAAAAAAGAGGTGGGTTAAGGTTAAGGGATAGGTGGAGATAGATATGGGTTACGGTTAAGGGCTAGGAAGAGGTGGATATTTTTGGGGTTAAGGTTAAGGGTAAGGAGGAGGTGGATATGGGTTAATGTTAAGGAATAGAAGGAAGTGGGGGTTTGTTAAAGGCTAGGAAGAGATTTAGATGGGTGAGGAAGAGTTGGTGGCGAGCGAGGGAAAGTAGATATCTTATCTTATCTTATCTTATCTTATCTTATCTTATCTTATCTTATCCATCCATCCATCCATCCATCCAATCCAATCCAATCCAATCCAATCCAATCCAATCCAATCCAATCCAATCCAATCCAATCCAATCCAATCCATTCCAATGATGCCTCCCCCCCCCTTTATATTTCCTTCCCTCTCCACGCTCTTCCTTCTCTTTCTTTGCTTCTGTTTCCACTCTTCCCACTCTCCTCTGTGTGTGTCAGTGTATGTGTGTGTGTGTGTGTGTCCGTGTGTGTTTTTTGTTTCGTACATGTACATAGTCATTATAATAATTTAAATAACAAACTAACTACCTTAAGAAGTACATCATAACAACTCACACAACTCACTGTATATCACTACTCGTAGATAAGACGCCCTAACACCGGAATGTCGAGCTAGGAAGTCTCAGTAGAATGTCATTTCTGATTAATTTATCTGATGTCTATCAAATGCACTAACACTAACCCTTCATTTTTATTACTTATATAGAAGGCCAGTCAAACCATACTTTCATGTCAGTAATGTTAGGAAAGTAAATACAGGATTGTTTCCATTAATAACCGGGATTTATTTGTGATGTTAGTAGTCTGTTTATGTGCGGGGGAGGGGGGAAGGGGTGGATAGACAGACATGCTTCTGCAGAGTTGAATGATTGAGGTAGGGTTGATTTGTTAACTTGAATTTTTTTTCTTCTGAATGGGCTAGATTAGTTTTTAATTGCTTGATTTGTTTTTGTATTTGACGTCTTGTCGGGTCAAGGGTCAAAGAGGAAACTGAACCTTGACCCGATAGAGAATGTTTGTTTCATTACCAGTGAAACGACCACTTTTTTGCGGGAGGTCTGGGCGAAGGATAATTTCTATTTCATTATTTTTTGGATCTGTTATTGATTCCCTTAATAAATCTTATTGTAATTTAAAAAGTTATTATAAGTGTCATTTTACACCTGGGTCGATTTGGTACGTTGTGCTATTCATTAAATTATATATTTTTTTCTTCTTTTTTTTATATTTTAGTTATGACTATTTTCTTAATGAGCGGTATCTGGGGAGGGGGGTGACCCTTATTGACTTATGTTCAGGTGATTGCCAATCTTGGCTAGCCAGAGAGTACTTTTGTATCGAGATGTCAGGAAATGCTTCTCTCGGGATGATACAACAGGACAGAGTCCAGAGGGGAACTGGTCTCTGGCTCTTCATACCGTTATGTTCTCTATTTGCTTAAGTTTCCCCTCTGTCTTATATCTTCTATTTCACCTTTATGTGATTTATAGTTACTTGACTGGCCTTAGATAATGTGTGTTCCTTTCTGTTTGGTCTGTCCTCCTAGAGTAGAATAACACCTAACAAACGTCACCAGTAGACGAGACTGAGCGCACACACGTAGGATATTTTTTACTTTGGTGACGACTAAATTAAATTTGGTTGCTCCATTAGGGAGTGGGAATGTGGGAAAATGCCCGCCTCGTGACTCATTTGGAGCAGAGGATGTTAGGATTAAAAAATAAAATTATTCAAATTAACTGACTAACCTTAACAGTCGACTCAACTTGTGTTGAACTCGTTTGAGTTGATCTTCGATTGATCTATTTCTCGTGTCTTGATCTTTTTCTCTGGTTTCAGCACCTCCTGTTCTGTATCCCAACGGTTAAGTTGATTTTCAGATGAGTTGATTTTTCTTTCACTCCCTCAACGACATCAACTCTTCCGTAGTGTATGTTCGTTTAGATTTATGTTTTAAAAGTCTTTTCTACTTTTGCTTTGTTTTATAATAACATACTAACTCAATTTGTCGTTTTTGTTCACTTTTACACTAATATATGGCGTCGAGTAGTTCGAAGAAACGGGCATGGGACATTATTTTAGGGAAAAAAAAAATTTTATTAACAATTTTTTTTGTCTCCCAAAGTCCAACCCCTCGGTCCTCGTCCTGGGAGATGGAAACAGAACAAAGTAGATGGTTTCTGGGTTCGGGTGAGATACGGTGTGATATCATGTCACGCGGGCGTTACGCTAGCCGTGAAGGCCGACCATGGTAACCTTGACGTGTTGCTGGCTAATGGGGCTCTGGTGAAGCTGTGGTAGGTAGAGAAACCTCACAGTGGATAAAACTTTTGTTTATAATATAGAATTAAAAAATGCAGGTACTAATTTCAATAGCATATACTTTGCAAACAGACCTTCATAAAGTTGCAGTACAATAAAGAGGTACATACATATACATATTATACATAGGGCCCACTATAGACATGTACCCTAACCTTCATTTGAAAAGATGAAAAGACTGAAGACTAGTCTTCTGGATGGGGGCCTCGCAGACCCCAACAGGTATATTTCAGGCATTTTCGACAAAACTTTTGGTTCGATGTTATTTTCCTCCCAGGTATTCTTCAAACACCCTCTGATAAGCATGAATACGGTCTATGAAGTTATTTGGATAATTTGGAAGACAGTGATGAATATTTTCCTAGGACTACCCCCCTGAACCCTAAAGGGGGCCTCTCAGACCCCAAGGCATTTTTACTATAATAGGAAAGGCAGTTCTCTCCTGTCAAGTATGCACCATGATGGCAGCATCGACGGGGAGACCAGAAAAGCAGAAATCAACGACTTTTACAACAAAACAAAGGGCGGTGTGGACTCTCTGGACCAGATGGTCCATGCATACATGTTAAAGAGGCAGACCGTGAGATGGCCTCTGACCTTCTTCTTCAATCTGTTGGATGTTGCAGCTATTGCTGCTTACATCTGCTTCACTGCTCAAAATCCCCAGTGGAATATCCGCAAGAAACACAGGAGAAAAATCTTCCTCGAGATGTTGGGTGATGAGCTCTGCTTGCCATTAATACAATGCCGGGCTGCCACTGAGAACATCCCTAAGTCAGCTCGTATGAGCATGCTTCTCTGTGGTGTCACACCACTTACCCAAACCCAAGAAGCAAGAACACTGGTCACTGAACATGGACAAAGAAAGAGAAAACGATGTGGACTTCATCAGAGAAACAAGGACAGAATATCTTGTGAAATATCAGTTTGTGGTTCCAAGCACGTTTGTCTTCACTGTCAGTAGACACTCGTATTCCGAGCACTTGTTTCCTGGTCTTCGGTGCCAGTATTGGTACCAAGTTATTATCTATGTACCACACTATTTTGGCGTCTTCCTAATAATCATTTACCGTAATTAAGTCTTCTTGGGCATTTTCATGAGATTCATTTTTAACTGAAGAACTACCACATCATCATTTAAATTTAATCTCATTATTCAGCAATAAAAACAGCATGCTCATGACATGACCGACCCACAATCATTAGGAAAAAAAGTGCCAGAATTGCATTGATTTCTTCAGTCTAACCTCATTCAAAGTTGTTCACCAACTAATATATGATACCTAAAGTTTAATCAATGTGTTCGTTAAACAGATTATTTCTCTATGTGTAGTCTTAGGTGCTTTGTTTCAACGTTTCTGTGTTTAAGTTTCTGTAAATGATGATCAACCACCAAGTTTATCCATAAAATACAAAGGATAAATAGTGGGGTCTGAGAGGCCCCCTTACAGGCTTCTAGGGAAATCGGACCATCCAGAAGACTAGGGTTAAGAAGAAATACTATATCAGTCCCTGAAAAGAGTTAAATCGAATGAAGTACTCGTCGTAATCAAAGACCTGAAATTTGAACGTTGCACATACTTCAACAAAAGTTAAGGACCACATTGACAGACAGCTCTGTTTATTAAAACAAATAAGAACCAAAGACAGCAAGGAATGTTTCAAATTTTTTTTTGCTCTGAAAGTATTAAAGTGGTACCAATGCGTACTGACTGCAAAGCTTCCTAAGGATAGAACCATATTAACGCCCGACACCGATAGTCAGACGGCCGTTTTCCGCCGGGTGCGGCCGACCATATTAACACCGGAGTTTCGCTGCCAGACACCGCCGTCTTGAAAATATGGCGTGTTGTAGAAGAAGAAAATTGTTGTTGTTGTTGTTGCTTTTGAGACGCAGACAAAAAATGAAAACCAAGACAAGAAGATTTTCCTTGCATCCCATCCAAAGAAAGCGTGATACGCTAGGTGAATTTCATCATTTGTTTCCGCAGTTGTTGGAAGAGGGTGAACAATTTCAACAAAACTATCGCATGAAACATAGCAGTTTCAATGAACTGCTAGAGATATGCAGAGCTGCCCAAGAACTGCAAGAATATAATTCTGTGTAGTGTCATTGAGGCGGGAAAGGGGACACAACTATGCAGAGATCACATTATTAAAATTACCTCCCAATCTCGAACGACGGACCCTCTTCGATAGAACATGTTTTATTGGAGACGGTCTGACCGGGGACGACACAGGGCGTCAGGCGTCAGTATGGTAACCGAAACCGTTTATTGTTGCCTTGCATTACCAAAGAGCCGGTGCGCCTTCTTTTGTGCCCGAAGACGATCTGGTCTGACCGTCCGTGTCAGGCGTTACTATGGTTGTGGCCTAAAGGGGTAAAACCACCACGTGCAGCACAGAAATCCTCTAGGAATTTTAGTCAAATTCTTCTGTTTTTTATTGACTTGTGTGCGACACCACGGACATTCCTCAGTTAAAATTTCTGGTGCACGTGATAAACGGACGTACGGTCTCGAACTGTGCTTACTTTGGTGGCACTACATGTCGCCGTTTGTGCAAAATCCAATATCCCATCAACATGCCACTAAGACGAAAACTGAGAGACTTTGATCTTGCCAGATCGATGGTGTGGCTGCAGATGGCGTTGGAGCCCGAGAAGTTGCCAGAAGGCTTGCAATGTCACACTCTGTCATTGTCCGCTTGAGGCAGCGCCATCAAGCCACTGGATCAGTCCAAGAACGCCCACGTGCAAGTCGACCCAAGAAGACCACTCATAGTGTTTGCAGGTGTTCCTTATCTTATGTTGAAGTCTGTAGTAGGAAAGGTACAATACCAAGACACCACTGGTAATTTAGGAAAACGAAGCAAAAGAGGCGAAAACTCTCTTATCTTTTGTGAGGGGTTAAATTGAATGATAGCAAACACCCTCTTTCATCAACCAGCAAGAAGACTACCTGGAAAAGTCCTGGAGATGTCGACAGCAGTGGCGGGGCGCCATTGGTGCAATTGGTGCAAGCGCTCCACCTAACCCTGGCCTTCACCTTCCCCATTTTCTAATTGTTCTAAACCAGTGCTCTAGATTTACAAACTAGTACTAAATCTAGTAGTACATGTACTAGCCTACATCCTTGCGACCTGTCAACCGCTGGCTGCGCGCGCGCCAGTGAAGAGACAGACAGCGAGGATGGTTTATTTTTGCTCATCGCACCGCTTGTGGTAGTGTCTGCTGGACTGGGAGCAAGTAAAATCTTTGCACCAAAATTATTTTTGTCACGGTAGAGAAATCTATGTATCGTCCTTCCCGCACAAGAAGAAAGGTGCATGAAACTCCAGTTCGCAGCACGAATTTGGTGCAAGCTAAAAATTTGATCCAAGTTACCGCTTGCCTAGGCCTATCTACTACACTAGTACTAGTAGATTAGTAGAGTCTACGGTGACTCAATTGGCGCTTAAATGACCAAAATTGTGTCGATAGTGCCGTAAAACATCTACCCAATCAATCAATCAAATCGGTGACTCAATGAAGAATGGGTATCGAAACCGTTGTCGCCATCTTTTGTGTAGCAAGTCCTGTTCAGGTAATTTTCAAATTGAGTATTGAGTCTGGTTACCGTTGTTGGTGCTGCACGAAGTAATTAGAAATCTTTAAATCTTCTCAGATTGTGAGCATAGTGAGTTGTTAGTATTGTTTCA
>NW_004797379.1:1200593-1209353 GCF_000002075.1 Aplysia californica | reverse complement strand
GAGGCCAAGGAAGCTTATGTTGATGGAAAGTGTTTCTGAATAATTTGAAATACACACAGGAAATCTAGGTTAAAAATAAACTTTGAAAGGTTTCACTTCAATATTATTGTATTAAGGGATTCGTCTTTAGAAAGCACAACTAAAAAACTGACAGGAGGTGTTGAAGACATGGGTGGCAAAATAATATCTAAGACAAAAAAGCAACAAGTTAAAGTTACATTAGGACCATCAGTCTTACTCTACTCTAAATTACGCAGAGTGTGCGCTGCTTGGAGGCCACTTCCACTTGATCGCTCCTTGCTGGCACCATTCTGCAGCGACCAAAATTAAGACAGCAAAATACGTTGTGGCTGACAGACGGAGTGGGCGCCCCTTGCTGACCACTTCCACGCCCCACACAGAGGCCACACGGAGGCCTAAAAAAATCTGACAGCGCGGGTTGGCTTAGCGCTGCAATAAATTTTTGTCCCTTTCAGTTTGTTTCCAGGCCCCAAAACGACACAGGTTTCATCATCCCATGTTCGAAACCAGTTCCAACTAGGCGCAGGGACTACTGGTACTAGTACTAAGCACCATTATTAGACGTTTGCATGATTATCGTACTTTAATGTCTAGCCATTCCAATCCCATTTCATCGAAGAAATCACAAAATTTGGGCGCAAAAGCATTGGCGAAGGAACC
This sequence comes from Aplysia californica, assembly GCF_000002075.1. Classification (NCBI taxonomy): domain Eukaryota; kingdom Metazoa; phylum Mollusca; class Gastropoda; order Aplysiida; family Aplysiidae; genus Aplysia; species Aplysia californica. Next base: position 1,208,672 of record NW_004797379.1, on the reverse strand, counting down.
AGAGACGTTGGTACATGTATTCAGCTATGGTCCTGGTTTTTAATTCGTCGTATTGGTGGTGGAAGAGAAAAAGTGTTTGATAGAGATACAGTAAAACACGACTACAGCGGGACCATGCCTACAGCGGGACCTTGCCAGAACCCCCATTGTTCTCTATATAAACTCAATTGTCACCTGTGCTCATGTTTAGCCGGGCAAGGAAAGGTCTGAACTCGGATACAGCGGGAGAGATCGAGCGAGCTCTATCTGGGGGGAAAGGGGGGAGGGGTGCTGTAGGCGGGCTCCAAACAGGCAGTCAGCGGTGCAGCGTTTTGAATGGCCAGTCCAGTGATGAGTGAGGTGGGGCAGGCGGCAGAGAGGGGCTGGTGCGGAGAGACACTTTACGTGAGCCACTCCAAAAGTGATGTGCCGTAGCTTAGTTTCAGAGTTCAGTATGAGAGCGTATAGGTCATAGCCCTAGGCCTAGGCTAGGCCAAAAAGTAAAAGAAGAGGAGAGCATGTCGTGCGTGATTCCTGATTCTTTGAATTGTGATCGTTGATGCTCATTATAGGACGCACGCATCCACTCCACCAATTCTACAGTTGCCCTTCCGGTACTATAGACAGCACAAGCAACGAAACCAAGGAAAAGATGGCTTCAAACAAGGACAAAAGGAAATGCTTCTAATTCGAATTAATATACAAAAGCCGAGATAATCAACAAAGTTGACAATACAAGGAATTAGGAAGAATAATAAAATGCGCAGATTTTAATGAATGGAACGGAGGTATTCACGTGGATTTTAGACACTTTCGGTAATTTCCCCTTTTGTATTCCTTTTTGTATGTGGAACTCGCTTACAATTGGATTTTTCTTCTGAAACAAAATGTCCCGTTATAGCCGTGTTCTACTGTAAAAGGATCTATGGATTCAATGGATTTAACAAACAAAACCAAGGTCCGCCAAATGGAACAATTTGGAGGCTGAAGTGCTCTTCATTGTACATTATTATAATAATATATATATTTGGTCACTATTCAAAGTGAATCAAAGCAATCCCAAAAGACAATGGTAAACCTGCTTTGGCAAAATTCATCGTCAGGATGTCCTGTCCAACATGATGGAATATATGCCTTAAACTTAAGTTACAAAGTTGACGTCAACCACTACGCTCTAAACGGTCAGGGAAAAGAAATGAAAAGAAAAGAAAGGAAGACAAATTGTTGTAGACCGCATTTTCTTGGTCTTAAATGTACCGTACTCATTTAAAATAGGACCATAATATTATGTTTTGGCCTAAAAACAAAAATTAACACTTTTCTTCCTGTAGCAAAGACTGTTGGAAGATAGATTAGAAAACGTTCTATATATATACATACAATATATATATATATTGGTTGACGTCAACTGGGTAGGGCTGGCAATGGTGACAGAAGATGACACGCCCGGAAGAAGGGGAAAAGGGGGGGGGGGGTTTTTTGTCTAATTTCAGCTGACGTCATTTGTGAACGGTCCCTAAATGTTCTGGACCGGTCTGCAAGATCAACAGGCTTTAGCCTAACAGAACATCTTCTGTAAGTTGTTAGATAACCTTGACTGGAGTATTCGAAACATCCGCACGCCGTGCTCACTCGACAAGAATTGAAGGCTCCACTTCACAATCGCAAGGAATGGCAGGGAATTCCTAGGCAACCATAAGGGCATTGCATTTGTATTGTAATTCAGTCAGTGAACATACGGTTTGTAGCAGCAGTCAAGCTCGAAGAGGCCACGCCCAATACTGACCAAACCTTGATTTTGATTTTGTAATCTTCTATGTGATTAGAATTATCTCCCATGAATAGAGTAAAGACATTGAACTTGAACCAATTTGTTATGCCCCATGAGCAGAAAATGAATGAAGATCATATGTACCAAGTTTCGCTTGGCTATGTGGATTAGTAATTGAGTTGTTGTACGGTACTTTGATGTTGAAGGCGGATGTGACACGACCTTTGCAACATGGTATGCTGTAGTCTTGTACTACATTCCACAGGAAACCCTGGACTTGGAGTGCATGTGCTGCTTTCAAAAGCAGCACTGCTTACAAGATCTCCATTTGTACGCAAGTTTGTACGACAGATCTTTTTCATGCAGCATTTGCACCAGATGTAGCCTATGATACTTGTACAAATACTCCAGTTGAAGAGACTTTCTTGTACTAACAACATGCTGTATAGTATGGGACTTACGCTCTAACCAAACAAACCAACACAGGAAACGAAGCAGATAGATGATACATGTAGCCTACATATCATGTATCTTTTTCACTAAGACTAAAGTACAATGTGTCTCAGTTCCTTACTTTCTGTAGGCCCCATTATGCCTGTTATTATTTGCAACCTACAGTATGGAAAATAAAATGTGTGGGCCCTACAGCACAAAGATAGTTTTATATTGCCCATTTTTATTCACTTTTGTTTGTTTCTTGATGATTTGTTAGGGCGAGTGGTTGGTGGGCGCTCTGGTGTGGTCTACTCCGTTTGTTTCTTTGTGTCGATAGTCTCATAAAAAAACAATAAACAAACAAACCAAAGCAAGATGATTTAAGTTGACCATGTCTGCCCCCCCCCCCCGGTCAGTGCACAGGGCGGTGAAGAAAAAACCCAGAAAAAAAAGCAGAGTCGACGGGTCCTGGGGGTTTTATGCCACTGTCGGCACTCTCTTGCTCTTTTTAACTCCCAGTGGAGCATAGCCATCAACAACATTTCTCCAGCTTAGCCTGTCCTGTGCATCCTTTTCTAGCTGTTTTCATGATGTCCACGCTTTTTCCATTTCCGCTTGTACCGCTCGACTCCTTGTCATCTTTGGTATTTCTTTCTTAAAACGTTTTCCTTGTGGATTCCACGTCAAAGTCTGTCTGATGATGCTTGTCGGGGGTCTCCTCAGGGTGTGCCCAATCCATTTGCTGTGACTGTGAGCCTCCATGTCTCTGAACCATACAGTAGAACAGTCTTTACGTTTGTTTTGAATTCAGCTTGGTGTTCAATCCTAGTTCCTTAGACATCCATTATATTTCTGAGGATGATGAATGCTGCTCTTGCCTTTTGGATTCTGACCTTTATGTCTTCGTCTGTTCCCCCTGCCTTGTTGTTTATCACACTTCCCAGGTAGGTGAAGGATTCAACATCCGCCAAGGGTGCTCCTTGCAGTGTGATAGGAACGTCAGCTGCACTCATCATTCGAATAACTTTCGTTTTATCTGTGTGAATATGGAGTCACTAGGGAGAGAAGGTCCTGAGGCGATCTGTCTTCTATTGGATCTGGGTTCAACTGTGAGAAAGAAGTGCCAAGTCGTCGGCAAAGTCCAAGTCTTCTAACTGACTGGAAATGGTCCACTATGCTACCGCACTGTCCCGATGTTGTCTGTCTCATTATCCAATCCATTGCTGATAAAAAGAGAAAAGGCGATAGCAGGCATCCCTGTCTTACTCCTGTTTTCATTTCAAACGAGCCTGTCCGTTGCCCTCCAATTAAGACACTGCAGCTCATTCCCTCATACATTTTCTTGATCAATCTCACAAACTTGTCAGGTATTCTGTAGTGGCGCATGAGTTTCCATATATTGAGTCCCTATCTAGGCTGTCAAAAGCTTTCTCGTAGTCAACAAAGTTAACGTATAGTATAGGGAAGAGTTCCAGTCTATGGACTAGTCTAAAAATACTACAATTATTGTCAAATTTGACCGGGGCAAGGTACAGGGAGGAAATCCTGCGTCCCCTTGATGTTCCTCTCCTGCGGCAGATTGGACCCCAGGTTGTTCTGCAGGACGACAACGCCACGCCACATCGTGCAGGCATCGTGGGAGACTTCCTGCAGCAGTGAGCTGTCACCCGCATGGACTGGCCAGTTTGTAGTCCGGATTAGAACCCAATAGAAAACATTTTTGATCACACTGACCGGTGGATAAGGAACAGCCACCCTCCTGCACAAAACCTTCAACAACTCTTGGGTTGCCTCGTCCAGGAGTGGTAGACCCTACCGCAACACAAGGTGTCCGAAGGCATGTCCAGTCCATGCGTCAACGCTGTACCGAGTGTTTGGTCAAACGAAGTGGCTACACCCACTATTGACAATGTTCATGAAGAACTATGGCTGTTCAGACTTTTGAAATCCGACCAGTGTGACTTAAACCCATTTTACATGAACTTTTCGTTGTTGTTGAAATCTGAAATTGTACACAGCCGAAAGCATCTTTTTTTGATAAAATGACAAAATTCGGTTAACTTGTTCTTCAGTTATCTTTCTTTGAATATTTTTTCCTGGACTTTTTGTGCGAGTTTACATTATAACAACATTATAACTAAATAGTAGACTCTAAAGTATTTACCAAATAATGTTCAATTGTTTTTTTTAATACTGAGCTAATTAAATATAATCACACTTGCAATCCCCTGTCTTGGGTGCCTCGACACCCTGACACCATAAGTAAGTAAGTAAGTAAGTTCTTCTCCCCTCTGTCACGGGTGCAAGCACACCCACAAAGTATTTACTGAAAAGGGAATGTTGATTCCCCTACTGAGCCCTTGAGCTGTTTTTCGTTGAAAAACTTAATGAATGACACAATTGTAGAACACAAACAGTGATCCAAGGGAGAACAACTCTATGAAAATAGAAGAAGTGGTTGAAAAGCGACGAAAATTTTGAAATAAAGGCTCTCATGGCCTCATTGTTGGCACTGGGCTCTTTGAACATGGTTGATTTGAAGATTATCTCAATAAACAACATATTTAGGGAAATAACTTCCTCACTGTCAGGTCGCTTTTCAGTCACTAGCGTTTCGAAGCTCTGATGACCTATCTTAGGTTCAATGACAAGATGGATAGGAGGTCGACAAGAAGAACAAAGGATGCTCTGGCTCCCATTCGTGAGGTGTGGGACCTTTTTGAGAAACAATTGTCTAAGCACTACAAACAGCTATAGTCCTTTTCTGACGGTCGATGAACAACTTGTCCCTTTTCGTGGTTGCTGCAAGTTCCGAATAACATGCCCAGCAATCTTGACACATACATGTAGAGAACATATGGTTTCACAATCTACTGGCTCTGTGAGGCTGACATATCCACTAAAAGCATTGCCATTAACTGGTAAAAACTAGTTGCTGTCAGAAAAGATTCATGGTGCAAATTTGGTTCTGAAACTTGTGGAGCCATTCTTCAGAATTTTATAGATCCAAAAGGGGAAACTTTGGGGGAATATCTTATGAGTTCAAAAACACTGTACGACACTATTATGGCTGACACTTCTTTGATTATCTTGAACGGAAGCAAGTACAGAGAAATGGGCATGTATAAAAACTGAAATCGTAGCAGTTGTTTCTTTCTTATTCTGATTGTTCAACGCTCCATACAATTGGCATATATTCAGGTAGGTACTAGTACTGGTCTTAGAGTAAGTTAGAGCTCTCCTATTTCCCCATCTCTCCTACCGCGAGACAGAATATCAACATTATTTTATTTTTACGTACAATACATTGAAACAACAAGGAACATTATCTTTGAAAGAGGAGCAAGTGGCATGGGGTGGGGGTGGAGGAGAGGGTTGGGTTTATTTTTTAGCTCAGTAGGTTATGTTACTGTGGCTATGCGTATGAAACTGGTTCGTACTCTTACAATGTTTTTAAAAAAAATTAACTTGGGTTGTTTGGGGAGTTTTTCTCGTTTCCCACAAACTTTTTCTCTGTCCTTTCGAAGATGGAATTCACATTAGAAGGTACCACCTCTTGAGTAATCGTACTGTATTGAAAGTGGCGTGAAGCTCAAACAAAGCGATGTAACTTTTGTTTGAATATATTATGTTTTACGCCTCCATCGACACAATTTAGATCAATTACAGAGACGGTCTTCAACCAACCCTACATGTCAAGGCTAGCCAAAGCTGTGAGAAATACAATATTCTTGAATTTCTCTCCACTAAGGAATCTAACTCGGGTCTCTTCAGGGCGACAGTGAAGAACCGGACAGTTACACTACAAATGATGATTAATTTCATTCCCCACCAACTCGTACAATTACTAAAGAAAACAACAACACAACTTTGTGCTGCGTTTCCTCTTCACAAGGCTTTTCTTTATGTTCTATGATACCATTTTCATCTCAAACGTCTCTTGAACTGCTAACCTTCCTCACTCTTTACCTGTGTTTAAATTACATGTATTGAGAAAATACCTTGAGTGCTTGATAATATCCACATTGCCCAGCTCCTTAAATTTATTCCCACTAGTTGTTGATAAGTAAGATATAATAACAGCAGAGAACATTGTGTCGCAACGTGGTGGAATGAGGCGCTCATCAATTTTTGGTCATATTGAGTTATTCGTAGGGCCTATATCTTAAAGCCTGTTCATTTGCCATGTTTTTGATAAGAAATATTCATCTATCTCCAATGAGATTTTTGCTCTTGACGGAGAAGGGGGTCGCCTGGTTTCAGAGGTAGAAATTAGTGTGGAAACTGCCGCCTAAGTCTGGTGACTTTCAAAGCTTGAGAGTACTTAGATACTGAAAATTTACTTTTTTTGGGTGCTTTTTACCAACGCCTTTGCGTAAATCCATGTAGGCTATGTGAGGCAGCGTGGTAGAATCAGGCTTTCGTCAATTTTTGTGCATGGAGAGTTATTGGTATCATCTTAAGGCTTATTCACCTGTCTTTATTTTGATGAAAAAAATATCCATTTAACTTGAATACAAGTCGAGATATTTGCGAATGAAGGAAGTGAGGGTCACCTGTTTTCAGAGGTAAATTTAATGAGAAAATGGCCGCCATAGATTAGTTATTTCCTTAGCTTAAGAGTCCGTGGAAACTGAACATTTACATTTTTGTGCCTTTAATCAACGTTTTTCAGAAAAATCCAAACAGAAATGAGTTTTTAAATGGACATAAAAGGTGTTGAGCCCCCAAAAAAAAAAAAAAAAAAATATATATATATACTCAAACCTGCGAAAAAATGCCAGTTTCTTCACTTTGATTATATTGACGAGAGCCTGATTCCACCACGCTGCCTCACATTTAAATATATGTTTTATACGAGCATAAAAAGTTTTGAACACCCCCCCCCCTAAAAAAACCCCAAACAAATTGCCAAAACTGGCAGAAAAAAATTACGTTCTTTGATGTATTTGTTTACCTGATTTCACCACAATTTCTTACTTATTAAAAAAAGAGAACACATGAAAATGGCTTGTTGTACTCTATTTTTGCCACATATTTGGCATCTGACTATGTCTCTTCATTGAGAATCCATTACCCCCGATCTTCCTCTCCCCACCCCCACCACCCCTACTCCGATATCTTTTTTCCCCATCTCTACTTACCTGGATCAGGCTTTAAAATTACAAAAACGAAAACAAAGAAAACTTCAAAAAACAAATTATGCTGATCCCTCTAATTACACTGGGCGTGATGGCCACAGCAGCCACCCACAAAAATACCAGTGACAGCCATGACCAATGGAGTACGGAGAAGCAAATGGGACACGATGTAAACGAAGAAAAATTCCCAAATATTTTCCAAATCCCGGCCAAAGAGCCCCTCACATCTCCTCGAAATCCACGACGTCGCGCAAATTATGCTGGGCCGTTCGTTCAAAATATTTGGAACGCCCTTATCCCAAAGAGGAATAAAAATGTCATTGAACTACGAAGTGGATCAACAAGATGGTTTCAGGAACATACCCATAGCCCGTCACAGAACACGCTAGATGGACAGGCTTATGAAAGGTCTGCCTCTCGCGCCTCGTCTCTTAGCGGGGATTTGTCGGAGAATGGTCCAATCGAAGCCGGAACGGACAACGGTGACCTTAACCTTGCACAACTGAAGCAAGGGAACAGATTGTATCGTGACAGGCGTAACGTCACGTCACAGGCGTCCTCCTCACCGACACCCGACATAGATGTGGTGAATGAGACGCGAAGCCAAAATATTTCCACTGGCATCACTCCTTTGAAAGCAACAGAAGAAAATCGATATTCGTAAGTAAAATGTTATGATCATTGTTTGCAAGAGAAAATATCTATCTATCTATCTATCTATCTATCTATCTATCTATCTATCTATCTATCTAT
>NW_004797379.1:1197187-1198526 GCF_000002075.1 Aplysia californica | reverse complement strand
ACTACTACTACTACTACTACTACTACTACTACTACTACTACTACTACTACTACCACTACTATTATCAATTATGTTAATTATAATGATAATAGAAATAGTAATTGCTTTTATACAGCACATATCCACTCTCTACCGAATGCTTTAAGGGCTTTACAAGTATTTTCAAATCTGTTTCCTGTATCTGAAGCTCATAAAGGAAGGCAACAACATGGATTCTATGAAATACGCGAATTCATGTTTCTGATTTGATTATTAATTATAATGTTCGAAATGTGCCGCCAGATACAGCGTTGAAAGCGACGTTAGAGACACTCGTTAAATGAGAGACGTCAGGATGAAATCAAGTGCTCTCCAAAATAATGAATTAAAAGAAATCAGCATTTTTTTCGGGCGTTTGACAATTCATTTTGCAAATTTTTTAATTTTTTTTTTTTTTTGGTTCCCTACCTTTTGTGCCTATTGAAAACACATTATTTGTGGATTTTTTTAAACTGAAAAAGTTTGTTGAAAGGTATTTTTAAAAGTAAATTGATGGTTTCTAAAGATACTCAAGCTTTGGAAGTCATTTGGCATCCGTTTCTCGCTAATTTTACATCTGACACCTGGCGACTCCTACTTCCTTTAATCGTCTTGAATAGATGAGTAATTTTTTTTTTACAAAAAGAAAGCAAAAAATAACAAGCTTTGAGGCAATCAAAATAACTTTATATGCTCCAAAAATGAGGAGCGCCTGCGATTCCACAACGTCGTGACACATTATAATAAAGTTCTGCAACATTGTATTTGGTCTGCTGCTTATCGGACGTAATCTTTCGCTTTGCCCTTAAAGAACAATATATTATCGTCTTGCATGTCTCATATCATAAGACGCGAGTTCGATTCCCATGAAGGAAAAATGTCTTGAACATCTAGCTCTCACTGGCAAAATTGAAAGCAAACGAGACAGGGGATGGAGGACATGCGTGGAAAGGGATATGAGAGAGATGAAGCTCACTTGCAACAAGCTTGGAAGGATGGCTCAGGACAGAGATAAATGGAAGGAGCTTGTATGTAGCCTATACTCTGCCAGGGGTGAAAGGCATTGATGATGAGGATGAGGCAGGGGTAGGCCAAGAGCAACCTCCTTAGAGAACCTAACAGATGAGTAACGGGGAAAGATCAGGGTATGGTAGCTCTGTTAAGAGCATCCGAACAAAGGAATGAATGGAGAACCGTGATCGCCGATGTCTGCCGCTGATCTGGCACTTAATGACGACGACGATGATGATGATGATGATGATGATGATGATGATGATGATGATGATGATGATGATGATGATGATGATGATGATAATGATAA
>NW_004797379.1:1192871-1195645 GCF_000002075.1 Aplysia californica | reverse complement strand
ACTACTACTACTACTACTACTACTACTACTACTACTACTACTACTACTACTACTACTACTACTACTACTACTACTACTACTACTATTATTACTACTGCACTACTACTACACTACTACTACTGCTACTACTACTACTACTACTACTACTACTACTACTACTACTACTACTACTACTACTACAACAACACTACTGCTACACTACTACTACAATACTACTACTACTACTACTACTACTACTACTACTACTACTACTACTACTACTACTACTACTACTACTACTACTACTACGACTACAACATGATATTGGAGTGTTGATGGGCAACTGTCATTTAGAGAAGTGGAGAATTTCTGTTGTGTCTAGCGAGTCCAGAGTTGGCTAGAGAGAAAAGAGTGAGGGGTGGCAGAGGTGAAGCAGTGCCAGTGTAGTGAATGCGAAGAGAGGATGATATTCAAAAGAAGAAAAGCGGGGGGAGGGGGGGGTTGAAAGTGATGACATAATTGTCAGCAGTTCAGTTGCTAACTTCCGAATCAGACAACGGGCAAACATTCTGTCTCAGAATGACTTCATCTCGGTAGAATTCCGTTTCCCTAGAATTAGATAAACCTCGAAGCGGCCTGAAGTGACGCCGTAAGCGTGTCGGGGATTGATCAATTTAAACGCACATCTATGCTGTACAAACCCGTCAGCTGTACACCAAGTTTGCTGAGTTCACGCCCTGCAGTGTGTTCGAAGGGGACTGGAAAATAAGGAACCCTTGTCCAAATCGAAGACAGTGTCTCGAGTTTCAACGATTTTCATTTTGTTTCGCTTCTGTTTTCTTACGTTGTTGTTGAGCTGAGGAGTGTCTGTTTTTGCTTTGTTTTATATCAATTTTTTTCTAACTATTTTATTTTATTTGATTCAGTTTTATTATATTTCATGTTATTTTCTAAAATATCCTTACGTGCACTTTTGTATTTTTATGTATGTTAAAGGCAACATCATGGAGGATAGATCTCTAGATTTCAGTAGAACCTTTTGTATGGATCTCAAAACTAGTCACGCAGTACAAACGAGAGACGCTGGAAACACACTAGAAGGGTCATTTATGATACTGGGATTTAGGGTTTTCTTTGATGGAAGATTTAAAATGTTGTTCAGAATTATCTTTTAAAACTCTGAGCTTTGATTCCAGGTCGTTGCCTATGGGTTGCCCCGTCACAAAACACATTCAAACAACATCGTGTGACAACAAGTTTGTATTTATTTATGTATGTATGTATGTATGTATGTATGTATGTATGTATGTATGTATGTATGTATTTATTTACTTATTTATTTATTTATTTATTTATTTATTTATTTAGAGGGGAAGTTCTTCAGGTTGTGTACTTGAGCATTAAGTAAGTTTTGCACTATTGAGAGGAACTAGCGCGGTGGCTAACAGGAGACTATTTTAAGTCCTTTAAGTTCTTCTTCGAATAAAAAAGGAGTCTTTGTGAAATAAAGTGAACAGGTCAGTCGTTTTTTTTCGTTTCTGGTTGTCAATCTGACCACAACACGACAGTTTCTAATTCACCTCTATATGATATGCACATATCACCCTCAATCAGTTAAAGTATTCTAAGTTCATAGAGCATATTTCTGTCAAGAGAAAAGAAAACGTGTTGCATTTTTAAAAACAATTATTGTACCTACATTATGCACCTTTTCCTGCTTATTTTAACATTAATTTAGGATCAGAATTTCGACAAGAGTTTTCTTGAGAATTTACAGCCGACACCACATTTTAAGGAACTGCAAAAAATATTAAACAATTTAAATTTTTGGCTTAGTACAACTGAACAGCTAACCGACGATACCTATACAAAATATAACCACACCAAAATAATATAAGCACCCCCACAAAAAAACAACAAAAAACAAATACACCCCCCTCCCCAAAAAACCCACCCCAAAACAAAATAAAAACAAAAACTTACAACCACCCAACCCCCTGCAAATTTTTTTTTTAAAAGACACGATAAAAGAAGTGTTTTTACCCCACCGAACTGTTGCCCATCATATTATAGTGCTGTGGGCCTGCTAACGGGTACGGTACTTTTAGTCCAAATAATCCGATTTAACCTAACTTTTGGAACCATTTCGATTGAAACATTTAACAAAATGATGACATGTGATTAGGTCCAACAAATGTGACATCGCCTACATTTTTCTCTGTAGTTTTTTTCATTGGATAATGTCATTGTCAACATATTTTTTTAAGGGAATGCTCGATATCTTTTTTGTGCGATCTTCACTGAAAAAGATCTGACTTCCAAATATTAGAATCGTATAATAATATTCTACATTACATATTGTGGTTTGGGAGAGTGTATAATATCATCGATAAGAGGAGACCGAAAAAAAGCTGATGAAGATGTAGCACTTCAAATCCTCACCCAGACCGGCAAAGCTGTTTTTATTTTGACCTAATTTCCTTGTTTTGCGGTGCTTTGGTGCACTTTAATGATGTCATTTTTATTGATACATTATGATCGTTTCGTTGACCTAACAGAGTGACCAAACTCATCTTGAGATAGAAAGACTATCCTTTAATTCAAGGATATTAGCTGAAAACCAGTCATTGAGGAATACACGAAAAACACTCTTATTCCCTTGCTTTCTCTTGGAGTGACAACTATTTCTCTATGTTTGGCAATTGCCAGTTATTTCAGGCTGCTGTTGTGTTGAAATGTCCTTTTTTAATAGAAAAAAACTGGAAAGAGTAGAGAGAGAGAGAGAGAGAGAGAGA
>NW_004797379.1:1183405-1192771 GCF_000002075.1 Aplysia californica | reverse complement strand
ATTGTGTGTGTGTGTGTGTGTGTGTATGTGTGTGTGTGTATGTGTGTGTGTGTGTGTGTGTGTGATATACATAACCACTACCATCTTTTCTCTAGAGTCCCGAAAAACCCTAGCTAAAACCTAACGTGTTACATGTGTGTATGTAATACAATTATACATAACCACTGCCATCTTTTCTCTAGAGTGCCGAAAAAAAAACCTTTGATAAAACTAAAAGTATTATATTACGTGTGTGTGTAATACCCATAACCATTACCACCTTTTCCCTAGTCTGCTGGATTCACTAAGCACTGCTTTCTCCCGGACGGGCACTTCTCGCTTGAAACGTTTACTTCTGTCGGCATACATTTCCGGTGCTAGGGAAGATGAACATTTGTACGAGGTAAATAGAAGTTGAAAGGAAAATAATATCTACAGCCATTTTAAACATGGAATAGACAACTATAGACACAAGAATTCTAAGCATTTGGAGGTTGTTACGTCTGCAATGATAATTTTCTACTAATTGAATCAATTGATTTGTCTCATGCGTCAATGACTATTATATCAAATGAATTCGTACTTGAATATGAAGTCACTTGTAGTGATAAAACATGTTGAATACATTGCCCCTACAGTAAACCCTTTTAACCAACAATTTAGAGTGCATGCTCAGGGCACTTTTGCCCTTCATTTAACAATAATGGGCCATGGTGCTCACGCGTCGAACTGAAGTTTTATCGAGAATGAAGAGCGGCTGGGACTATAGAACACAATTTAGGATATTTTATTAAAGTGCAAGTCTATCGATCTTGCCACTATTGCCTTTGCTTTGGGGGCAAACAGTGCTACTCTGAGATTCTATAAATCTCGAAGAAATGATGATATCGTAAAATGTACATAAGCAGTAATGCTTTAAAAATCTTTAAGGGCGTAGTGAAGACTTACATACGACTAGTAGCAGGCTAAAGGCAATGTTGCGGCGCATCGAGCCACGGTACACAATCACAAAGTAGAAACGAGGATTTGTGTATACTCATTCTTTACATTAAAATACGGGAAACTGAATGTAAATATCTGCATTGATAGACAATTATACTTCAATAGAGAGCGTATTCAAGCGTTGTCAAATTATAACCAGACTGCACTGACTCAAAGAGTTAATTTACTGACCTACATTGTGAGTGAGTTTCTTTCTATTCCTTTCCTTATTTCTCGTATCACTCTTTCCAATTCAGCTATCCCCCCCCCTTTTTTTTCCATTTTAGCCCCAAGCTCTGGAGGTCTTCCTAGACCAGGTGAATATTATGATGCCTCAGCCGTTTGACAAGCCGAACGATGTCACGAAACTAAACCCCCGTCTCTTCCGTGCCGGGGGCGTTTTCCCCACTGCCTCCCAGAAGTGTGTCATGGTCAAAGTCTACAGCGAAGACGGGACGTGCGAAGGTGTCGTCTGGAACAATACTCAGTCCGGACTCGAAGGTGAACCGAAAAGTTTACTTGTGTGTCATCGTGAAATTGAAAAACCTGGCTTTTTACAAGCGAAATTGGGCAACATTCCTATTTCTTTTTCTTTCTCTCTTTCTTTCTTTCCTTCTTTTTTTCTTTCTTTCTTTCCTGCTTTCTTTTTTTTTCTTTCTTTTCTTTTGGGGGAGGAGGGTCAACACATGTGTTCATTTAAAATCACATTTCTGTGCGAGTTTCACTAAATGATATTTAAAAACAAAACAAGCATCATTGAGGCATGAAAATGTAAATTTCGTCGGCAGAGAATTCTAACCGTCTAACTCCAAATTTTTTCGAATTGCTTTTTTCCTTAAAATAGATTGACATAACGAATGGCTACGTCCTATTAAAATCTAGAACAATTTTGACAAACAAAAGTCTTGTTTTAAAGAGAAATTCTAACCGTATATTCCGACTGACTTCCGTGACTGAAGAATTCTAACCGTCTAACTCGTTTAGGTAGTCCGCCATTGTGGATCACGGCGATAACGTTACGCTTTGAAGGAGGCGTTTGATTATAAATAAAATTCTTTTTTTTCCTTAAAATAGATCGACATGACGAATGGCTACGTCCTATTAAAATCTAGAACAATTTTGACAAACAAAAGTCTTGTTTTAAAGAAAAATTCTAACCGTATATTCCGACTGGCTCCGGTGACTGAAGAATTCTAACCGTCTAATTCGTTTAGGTAGCTCGCCATTGTGGATCACAGCGATAAAGTTTTGCTCTGATGGAGGCGTTTGATTTTAAATAAATGTAAAATCAGAAAAGGTTGCTTTTGTTAAAGGGTTGGTTGACTGTGTCGAGCCTGTGGAGAAAAAAGAGAGAGAAAGCAGAAGATCGTGGTCCATGAAGTACCATCTGCGAGTGAATGGGGCCAGAGTCAAAGAGTGCACGGTTTTCTTCTTAAGTCCTGTACTTTGTTACTAGTGTGTTCACATTGTTCTCACATGTGGGTTGGGTGTAGCAGAGGGTGGGGTTCCAGTTCAGAGAAAAAGGTTTAGGGATGGAGACTACAGCATCAAAGGTACTTAAACAGTTTCTTCGTGATCTGCTCAAGTTGCCGTCTCACTATTGCCGAAGGACTCCAGTAAGTTATACTTGGAACCTGTTTTCCAGAGCTTACAGGCAGTGTACCGCCGTTTGTATAAAGAAAAGTATGAGTTGGGGGGGGGGGGTACTTTCTACCTTCAAGTTTAAAGAGAAGACCAATGCTATGAACCTGTCATGGTCCATCCTCGAAAAGATAGGTGTGATCTTTGTGTGGGCTTTGAGGGGGGGAATGTGGAAGAGGGGGCATACAAAAAAGACAATAGACAAGGAAAAATGCATGGGCAGCCCCAAAATCAAATACATGTACAGCAAAATGGACCAGCAATCAGTTCTGCTATATCCACGCACCAATGCTTCTGCTTTGTACTACAAGACGAAATTGAATGTACACAATTTCACAGTATAGGAACTAGAGAGCAAGGACTGTGTATGTTATGTCTCAAATGAATGCGAAGGTGCTCTGACTGCAAATAAATTTGATCCTTGTGTGGCTGATTTTTTGTGATCTGATTTGACTCCAGATCATTATATTCAGATGGATGTGGTTGTATCAGAACTGCAAAGTCACAATGAGTTTTGCACTGTTACATTTCAGCTCTGTCAATGGTAAAACTGTAACATTAAAATTCCTGGAGAAGGGCTATACACAGATGGGGTTGGACAGTGCTCACAGCACAACTACTACCCAGCTGATTATGTCAGGCTAATGGAAGAAAGTAGGAAAGTGAAGCCATATGTAGTCAAGTATTTGACTCATTGTATCTTTTCTGATTTCATCAAACTAACCAACCAGAGTTTACACACCAGATGGTCAAATTAAATACAAACTGAGATTTGATGATAATGGTCACATCTGCCTTTGAAGCGTGGCGAGTCCACAGACATTCTCCATAAAGACATAAAGGGACTGCCTCTGTACCAGGGTAGAAAGTTTAATTCGTCCATAGAGAACTTTAATAACACATGCAAGAAATGAAGTCTGTTGTGCCATCTGACTACCACAAGTTCTATGACAATCTAGAATTGAGTACGTCACCAGTGCGCAAGTCAAAACCCACGGTTAAGTCTAATTTGATATGCAGGTTATTGTGTTTTGGTTTATGTACATGTAGTTTATTTTTAGCCAACCAGAGCTTTAGCTTCATTGGGTAGAGCATTTTAAAGCCTCATAATGGTGCTTGGACAAGAGGACAATTCATTCCTGTTGACACTGGATGCTGCTATGGCATACCTCATCTTGATGACTTTCTATGTAAAATGTGTTATTTAATTAGGCCATACATTACTTGGGGATGCATTATATGAGGTTTAGTTGAGCTTTAAAAAAATCATATTACTTTTAGAGTCTTCCAACAAAGTTAAACCATGTTTTTAGAGTTAGAAACATTTCAGTTTCTTCCACTGGAGAACTGATGGGTCGCTTTTCAATCTTGCTCGACTTAGAGCCAAGACCAAAATCAACAAACCAAACAAGAATACGAAACCTTTTCTTTGCCGGTGATGCTGCTGTTGTCGCTCATAATGAATCAACCCTACGAATAATCCTGTGTTTAAGAAGATTGAGATGGCTGGGCCATGTCAAGAGAATGGACGACAACCGGATTCCGAAGCAATTTCTCTATGGACAACTTGCCCAGGGAAAGGGACCAAGGGGAAGGTCAAAACTGAGGTACAAAGACATCTGCAAAAACAGATTATCTAAG
Organism: Aplysia californica; assembly: GCF_000002075.1. Taxonomy (NCBI): domain Eukaryota; kingdom Metazoa; phylum Mollusca; class Gastropoda; order Aplysiida; family Aplysiidae; genus Aplysia; species Aplysia californica. The sequence goes on along the minus strand of NW_004797379.1, from coordinate 1,188,529 downwards.
CTTGGAGTAGATGTCAGCATCTGTGAAGAAATAACCGAGGACAGGAAAACATGGAGGAAAATGATAAATGAAAGAACTATTATGCTAGTGACTAGAGAGCAAGCACTGCGACAGAATCTGTACTTCAAACAGGAAAAATTAGCCATAAACGAAGCTCCATAAGACAATTCGTATACGGAAATTCTTCTCTGCCCCCCCTCTCTCTCTCTCTCTCTCTCTCTCTCTCTCTCTCTCTCTCTCTCTCTCTGTCTCTCTCTCTCTCTTTCAGACCCCTCGCCCCCCCTCTCTCTCTCTCAGTCCCCCCTTCTCTCTCTCAATCTCTCTCTCTCTTTCTCTCCCTCTCTCTCTCTCTCTCTCTCTCTCTCTCTCTCTCTCTCTCTCTCTCTCTCTCTTGTAGTTAGACAAGAAACCAATCCTTCTCACAATTTCCTTGAGAATGGAGGATCAAATAGATCTAGTAGCTTTAAAGTAAAACCTTAACGACGCACTCAATCTGTCGACAAGCCCATTGCCTAATTAGAATTATGTGGAAATAAAGTTCGACGTTCAGTTTTAGATATAATAAAACAGTATTATTGTTAGATTCTAGATCTACAGTACTATGTAGTACTAATTAGAACTTTTATAGTAGGCTTCCTGTTGGATTGACTGCAGGTGTAGTCATTTCGAGTTGTTCGGTAACACTAACGTGTCACGATGACTGAGTTAGACGTAACGAAGCGCGAGGCGTCCCTGTCGGGTTGGAGAATTCTAAACGAACAATTCGTTCGTCGACACTTGGACGGTTAGAAATCCAAAACTGAGCGGTCTATCCGTATAACTCTGGTTTAGCACTTAAAATAATAAAATTTCGGCAATTTTGTTTTAAATACTTAAAAGTAGAGTCATGTATTCCACTCTAGCGCATTTAAAGATAGTAAATCCCCATAGGAGCCTTTGAATTCAGTTTTTTGTCTCTCCTGCAAAATTTACGAAATCGGAGTTGGACGGTTAGAATTCTCCGCCGACGATTTGCAGTTCTAAAGGACTCTCAAGCTATGACAGTCACCACATTCTCGATGATTTTTACCTTTGATACCTGGGGACGAGCATTTGTTTCAAATGTCTCGACTTCTGTTCAATAGGTGGGATTTTTTTCCATCAAAAGCAAGCTAGATGGACAAGCTAAGAAGATACAAATAACTATAATGTGTCGTGATGCACTTGGTTTTGATTATGTTATTACGGAAAACTACCCACGTCAGTTCGGTCCGACGTTGTGTCCTTGGGAAAGGCACGTTACACGAATTTCCTATTTGGTCCGTCCTTTGGGAGATGGACGTTTAACTCGGAGGTTCAGCCGCTTAAACGGTCTCTTTTAAGCACAAGGGAGCTATCCCGAAAAATGCTGTTTTGAGAAAAAGGTAAAGCTTTAGCCCCTTTTTCAGTTTCTTTAAAAGACAAGGAGTGTTTTTTTCTATAAGAAAACAAATATAAAACACGCCAATGAAACCAAACTTCTCCATTAGGTAGGGCAATGCCCATTTTTTGTGAGGGTCAAGATTTCTGGAAACCCCCGAAATATGGGTTAGCCCGCTTGGCCTTAAAAGCGACCAAATAATCTAAGTAGTGTTGATAGGGGCGTTAAACTTATACTTATGCCGTTTCATCATTTCACCTTTTCAGAATATATTTCAGATGCCTAAGACGATGACCTTTAACGTTTTCTACTTGTCTGTGATTGTTAGACGAATATTCAAAATTTGAAGCATGGAAGGCAGGTGAATGATCTCCTTATGCAATAAAAATTGTCCTAAAGAGGAAACGCGTCACCGATTTGAATTCTGTCAACGGAAATGAATGCAAATAGCCATAATACTTTCATTGTCAAGGGTAGAAAATCAATAAATTATGAAAACATGAATTTCATCTTTATAAAGTCCGATTTGTGTGTCTTAATGTTATATTCAACCCATGAGTTTGGCTTTTTTCTAAAGTTAAAAAACAACAGAGAAAGAAACAAGCCAATGAACAAACGAACCCCCCCCCCCCCCCCCCACGCAAAATGAAAAGAAAGAAACATCAACAACAAACCCCAAACAAACTAAACAAACAAACACACAAACAAACAAACATGCAAACAAAAATAAATCCAACAACACTAAACAAGCAAGAAAACCGACAAACGAACAAATAGACAGAAACTGTCTTTATCCCCCGCAACAGCTGGTTCCTCTAAGGAAAGCAACCAATCAGCGAGCACAAACTCTTCCGGCGGTAGATCTACAGGGGAAATGATCGAGTGTTGCCTCAGTGAGAACAAGACCAGCGGCCAGCAGGTCACACCTACCAGGTTAAAGTCGCACCTTTTATTTTTTTTAAAATGACGTTCTTCGAAACCGTATTATTCGTTATGTTTCAGGTTGCAGATATTTTTCGTCCTTTCGTTTGCTTTTGTTTCTTTTTAATATATATATTGTTGTTATTTTTATGCATTTGTTCTTGTTCTTTGTTGTTTTCTTTCGCTTTTTCTTTTGTTCTCTTTTTCTTTGTTATTTCTGTTCTGTTTTAATGAGCGTTTTTTTTTTTTTTTTGCTTTTGTTTTTGTTTATGTTTTCTTTTCTTTCTTTTAATTAAGTTTTTTTTTCTCCAAAAAGGATAATGTAGTTTGTAAACCCCTTGTTGATGATGATGATGATGATGATGATGATGATGATGATGATGATGATGATGATGACCAAGACCAGAGGCCTACAAGTCACACCTACCGGGACTACAGAATCCAAGTTAGATGCATCTGATGTGATATGTACATTTTGTCAGCTTTGCTTCTCTTTTCGTGTTGAATTCTAATGAGAGTGATATATAATTAAGATCTTTGTGTATTCCTGCATGTTGTTTTACGATCCTGTACAGGCAAGACAATTTATTCTTATTGTACCTTTTAAAAAAATGAAATTCTTCCAAATAAACCACATTATTTGGTATGTTTCCTGTTGCAGATATTTTTCATCTTTTTGTTTCTTTTTTTGGGTATATTGGTGTTTTTTTGCACTTGTTTTTGTTTTTTTTGTTTTTCGTTTGTTTTTGTTTTCTTTTTCTGTTATTTATGTTTCGTTGTAATTTGTTTTATTGAACATTTTCTTTAGTTGTTATTGCTTTTGTTGTTTGTTTTTTGTTTGTTTTTTTGCTTTTATTTTTGTTTTGGTTTATGTTTTGCTTTGATATTTTTTATGAAGGTTTTTTCAAAAAAGGAAAATGTAGTTTGTAAACTCATTGCTGCTGCTGCTGCTGCTACTGCTGCTGCTGTTGCTGCTGCTGCTGCTGATGATGATGATGATGACGATGATGATGATAATGATAATGGTGATAATGATTATATTATTATTTTTTATTATTCTTATTATTCTTATTATTCTTATTATTCTTATTATTCTTATTATTCTTATTATTCTTATTATTCTTATTATTAGTAAAAGTGCCCATTCTACGAATGGAATAATAATGAAGAATTATTAGGAAAGTGAAGAAGAGGAAAAAGACTGAAAACAGGAAAGAAACAAAACATAAATATTTTACCTTTAATTTATCCATGTAGCACCCCATCTTGACTACCTCTAGGGGTAAGACTTCTTCCCCCTCTTCGAAGGCGTGGCATTTTCTCCTAAAGTTCCAGCTCAATCACTTAAAAAATAAAAAGTCCGAAACCGGGAATTGCCGTAAACCTACTTTATGTATAACTGAACACAAAATATCCTTCGGCGCAGTGGGCACTCTGCAGTGAATATACAATGTCGAAGCAAATGATGGCGATCGCTACAAAAGGACTGAATTTAACTTAAAATGGGCTTTCTTCTAACACTTTTGATCTTTATGAAAATACAATAGTTCAACACTACGTTTCAAGTTATAGGTACTGGCAAAGTTTCATATTTTTTCACTCGGTAGTTTCTGAGAATATACTGTTCGCAAAATTTGGCCTTAGCTCCATAAGTACTAAGATTATTATTTGTTTCTACATTTCTGTGATCAGTACCCCGCTACCTCCAGACTATTTGACGCTATCAGATCGGCTGGGCGACGGCAGCAGAATACATCAACGCTCTGTGGGAGGACGGGTCTCACAACAGACAAGTGTAAAGGAAAGTCTCCGTCTGTGGACGTGGAGGGGACTGGACAAGGACAAAGCAAACGTGGTCATATCGCTGGTGCGTGTGTGCTAGATGAGATGAGATAGAATGGGATGGGAAGGGATGGGATGGGATGGGATGATATGGGATGGGGAAGGATGGGATGGGATGAGATGGAATGGGATGGGATGAGATGAGGAAGGATGGGATGTGGAAGGATGGGATGGGATGGGATGATGGGATGAGATGAAGTGAAGAGGGGTTGAGGTGAGGCGAAGTGAGGTGAACAAGAGGTGGGTGTGTTGTAGATGAGATTGCAGTAGAATACATCACCGCTCTGTGGGAGGACGGGTCTCACAACAGACAAGTGTAGAGGAAAGTCTGCGTCTGTGGGCGTGGAGGGGACTGGACAAGGACAAAGCAAACGTGGTCATATCGCTGGTGGGTTTGTGCTAGATGAGATGATAGGGATCGGATTTGATGGGATGGAAAGTGATAGAATGGAATGGGATAAAGGGAAGAGGAGTGAGGTGAGGTGAGGTGAGCAAGGAGTGGGTCTGTTGTAGATAAGATGGGATGATATATAATGGGATGAGGTGACGAGAGGTGAGATGAGATTATATGAGACGAGATGAGATGAGAACAGATGGCAATTTATTGATGACCACAAATGAGAAATTTTCTGCACAAAGTATAAGTAAAGATATTGTAGGTGGTTTACACCCTTATCGACACACTTTAGATCATATAATTTGTTGGACGAAAGCAAAAAAACCCCAAAAAACCCCAACAACTTGGCCATATATATCGCTGGTAAGTCTGTTGAAAATGTGTTTCTGTCTTTCAAGTCAATGAACTTGTTTTACGCCCCATGAACACACATTTTTGGAAGACAAAACAAGTGATGAGATCTTTGCTATGAGTGTCGTATAATAAATATAATAACAACAGTAACAACAACAAAAGTTATAATAGGAAATGTAACAATTAGTTAATAATAATAATACTACTACTA
>NW_004797379.1:1181143-1183199 GCF_000002075.1 Aplysia californica | reverse complement strand
TCGTTTTTTTTAAATTCCACTTTCAGAAGTTTCGATTGCAAGTGTTCGAGAAATATTCTGTCAAAATTCAAACGCTATGGCTATATCGGTGCTATGTATTGGGAAAAAAAGAAAAAAAAAAGATACATAACGCATACACAATTTTTATTTTTACAAGAATAAAGAGAGTTTTGTTTTTGTCTTCCAAAAAATGTTCCTGCTTTGTCTTAGCTTGAACAAATTGCCATCGTAATGCGATTGTGTTGCAGATGTGTCAAACTGTTTTGAATCTTGCAATTGGCGGGTATTTCTTTATTTGTGGTTTGCTCCTTCTTTTCTACCAAAAATATATTATCGGCCTTATCTCTCCTCATTTTTCTTTGTATATTACTCTCAAGTAACACCTCTAATCTACCTCGACTTAATAGTGTTGCAAAGGCTGTAAACATTTACTATAACAAAATTAAAATCGTTTGAAGACGACAAATTGACTGCAAGTACCAGGTGCAGCACGAAACAATGTCCGTAATCGTCAGATCGTGCGAGCGGGGACTCGAGGCTCAGGGCCAAGGTTGTGTCCTTGGGAAAGGAACTGTACACGAATTTTCTTCAGTTCACTCAGGTATGAATGGATAAATGGCAACGCCTACTTATATCAGCTTATAAAGTAGGCCTTGGTACCCGGACATAGACTGCGAAAGATCTTTTCAGTAAGTTAACATTCTGGCATCTGTAAAATCTTGCTTGCACTGTATGCTTCCCAGGAAGTTGAGATTGCTTCAGAATGCCATCAGGTCTGCTGGGGTAATAATGTAGATTATAAAGCGTATAAAACTTGCTGTTGAGCAGGAATGTGCAGTATACAAATGCTACTTATGTTTATTATCAAATTTGGCGGTTAATAGCATCCTCAATGCGCGTTGTTCCCTTAGAGTGGATTCATGTTCCAACTGTCAGATCCACACTCACACGGGATAGGTGCGCCCGTTGACCCTCAGGCGGAGAAAGCGTGAGGTTTTTCGTGTTGTTTGTTTTATTTTAAGATTGGTTTTCGGTTTTTTTACCGTTCTTGATATTTTTTTCTTTGTTTTTTTCTGACTTTTAAAAAATTGAAATATTAATTTTTCTTTTCTTTTTTGTCTTTTCTTGTCAGATGAAAGTGTCTTAGTGGTTGTTTGACAGGTGCTCTGAGTTTGTTTGCTTTTTCTTTTTTTGCAAACATCTGCCGTCCTCGTCTCTACTTCTATTTTGGGTTTTTCCCTCTCTTGTAAGACCTAAAACTTTCGGCTCTTATGAAACTAATTATGTTGCAAGTGGTGTAAAACTCTTATTAAAACAGGAAGTGTCTTGAAAGAACCTAATACACAGCACAGTTTGAGGGCAATACAGAATCGACGAGAAAAAAGGGAAACATCCTCAGAGTCCAAGAGAAGTAGGGGAAAACCTCATCAGAATAAAAGAGAAATAAGGGAAAACTTTCTTAGAGTCAAAAAGGAATGTAGGAAGACCTCAGAATTAAAGAGAAATAAGGAAAGACTTTCTTAGAATGAAAGAGAATGAAAGAGAGAAAAGGGAATAATGTCTCTTCAGAATTAAAGAGAAATAAGGGAAGATCTTCTCCATCATGTGTTGATATTATGTGCATTGTGCCAGCTTTACTTTTCTTTTCAAATTCAGTTTTAATGAAAGTAATGTATTACAATTTAATTTTTATGTATACCTGGATGTCGTGTTTGTACGGTTCTGTTGAGCCAAGAAAAATGTCCGTCTTTAAAAATAAAAATATTATCTTATCTTAAGTAATGGGCATCCCAATCTGCAGTGCTAGGGCTGCTGTTCGTCGAATGTCCCCCAGGCCCCCGTAGAGTATAGTTGGTCTCTCTGCTTCGGGTTGGGCCAATATTACTTATATTATGTGTCTTGAGCATTAGGCAGACTTGCAGCTGCTGATGGTTTCCTGTTTGGTTATTGCCCATTCCGCACTGACACTGTTCTGAATTTCCGATTTTGAACTTAGTGTAGAGGTGGTGTTTTAGTCGAACACCATTGTGATGACGTGTAACACTACACGTTTTAC
>NW_004797379.1:1178474-1179849 GCF_000002075.1 Aplysia californica | reverse complement strand
TCTCTCTCTCTGTGTGTGTGTGTGTGTGTGTGTGTGTGTGTGTTTCCCTCCCGCAATTATTCTTTTTTTTAAAGCAACAAAAAAACCCAAAACAAACAACAACAACAAACCCTCTGCCCTCAGTCTTTTCTTTTGATTTATCTGCAGAACATTGTCTTTCGATGAAGTATGTGTGGCAATTGACAGAGGCGGGACGGTTGTGAGGGATTCATCTGAGGGTACCCCTTATTGGTATGTGAAAAACGAATAAAACAAAATTTTTTTAAGAAAAGAAAAGAAATAGAAAGAAAACCCCCAACCATTCGCGCCAAGCATTAATAACAACAACAACAACAACAACAACACAAACTTCCCCAAAGCAATTTAAAACATAATACGCATATCAAAGGTCAACTTCAACTCGAACTGCATGATTCTTTCCACTTGCAGATAGATCGTATTTTCGGCTGCCCTCCCCCGACCCCCTCCAGCCCACACCCCCATCCCCTTTTCCCTCTTTTCCTCAACCCCTAACTCATTTAAACACATACTCTCTCTCTCTCTCTCTCTCTCTCTCTCTCTCTCTCTCTCTCTCTCTCTCACACACACACACACACACACACACACAAAAACACACACACATACACACACACACACAAGCATACACACGCACAAAGGTCTCAAGTATAATAGTGTTATTATTAAGCACAATGATCAATCTTCTCAATATTAAGTACTAATACCACTAGCTGTTCAGAGCGTGATGGGTGAGAGAAAAAAAAACCCCGTGACGGTCGCACTAACACTTAAGTTTGATGTCAAGTTGAGCCCTCAAAACATGAGGCAACTTGGTGAAGTCAGGCGCTCGAGAAATAAGGAAACTAAAGGAATCGCATTGGGTATTTTTTTTTCCTTCGAATTTTCTATCTATCTGTTGGTTTTTTGGGGGGGTTTTTTGTGCCCAGTACATATTATGTTAATTTAAAAACACATGCATGTGTTAATTAATTTAACCGAAAAATGTCGATCAAGGGCACAGCAGATGCAAATTAGCAGTTTCCAAGTTATGGAAGTCACCAAAATTTGGTGGTCATTTTATATTGGAACAAGGCGACCTCCACCGCATTCAGCTGCACAATTTTATCTCGACTTCTACTCGAGATAAATGGGTAATTTTTAATCTGCAAAAATAAGAAAAAAGGTTTACGATTATACCAATAACTCCAGTTGCCCAAAATTTGACTAGCGCGTAATTCCACCACTTACTAACATACACAATATTATTATTATTATCCTGCAGTCCTCAATTGGCCCGCGGCCTCCAACGTTTGCGAGCGCGGATAAAATAATAATATGTGTGCTTTCGTTTGTATGTGTTGATGTGTGTGTATGTGTT
>NW_004797379.1:1176570-1177839 GCF_000002075.1 Aplysia californica | reverse complement strand
AGAGAGAGAGAGTCAGAGAAAGAAGAAGAATGAGAGGCAGGGGGACACAGACAGAGAAAAAAATACCCATTTATCTTGAACAGAAGTCGAGATATTTGCAATTGAAGGAGATGAGGTCGCCTGGTTTCAGTGTTAAAATTAGAGAGAAAAAGGCCGCGAAAGTTCGGCAACTTCAATAGCTTGAAAGTCCTTGACAACTGATTTAAATTACATATTGTTTGCCTTTAACTAATGTTTTTCTAAAACCTTAAGGAAAATGTGTTTTTAAATGGACATATTATCATGTGCTGGGTCCAAAAAAAGAGAGAAAAAAAAGAAGAAAAATTGATAACAATTTCCAAACTTATGGAAAAAATGCCTATTCCTTCCATTATTTCATTATTCTAACGAGCGCCTGATTTCAACAAGATGACTCACAAATATCACAGGTACAATAGCAGCCACTGGATGACCTACGAAGACCCTCAGAGCCTGGCCCAGAAGTTGGAATACCTGATCAAATGGAACGTGGGTGGCATCATGCTGACGTCACAGTCCCAGGACGACATCTCCGGCCAGGAGTGTGACGTGGGACCTTTCCCTCTGTCCTCCTTAGTGTACAGAGTGGCCGCCTTCCACCTGGATAACTGGCTCGGCTTCGGGGAACAGAACTGGAGAGGTCACTGTGAGAAGGTCTATGCCAGGGGAAACGTGGCTCGGTCTTCTCTTGTGGTTGTTGGCCTGTCGGTGGTCATGGTGGTGGTTGTTGGCGGGGAGTGGAACTGACTTTAGTAATGTGTGGGTTTTTAGTGAGTGTTAATGATGATGATAATGATGATGATGATGATAATGATGGTGATGATGATAATGACGATTTAAAAAAAAAAATAATTTAAAAAAATAATGATGATGATGATGATGATGATGATGTTGTGGTTGTTGGTCTGTCGGTGGTCATGGTGGTGGTTGTTGGCGGGGAGTGGAAATGACTTTTGTAATCTTTGAGCTTTTAGTGAGTGTTAATGATGATGATGATGATGATGATGATGATGATGATGATGATAATGATGGTGATGATGATAATGACGATTAAAAAAAAATAAATTTTTTTAAAATAATGATGATGATGATGATGATGATGATGATGATGATGATGATGATGATGATGATGATGATGATGATGATGATGATGATGATGATGTTGTGGTTGTTGGTCTGTTGGTGGTCATGGTGGTGGTTGTTGGCGGGGAGTGGAAATGACTTTTGTAATCTTTGAGCTTTTAGTGAGTG
>NW_004797379.1:1172255-1175203 GCF_000002075.1 Aplysia californica | reverse complement strand
GCTACTACTACTACTACTACTACTACTACTACTACTACTACTACTACTACTACTACTACTACTACTACTACTACTACTACAAGTTGGTTAAACAATTGAAAAAGAAAGATTAATAAACGACTTTGTAAAATCTTACCGTGTCATGTGTAGGTATATCTTTGAGCAAGTACTTCTACTGGGCGTGATGTTGTGTTGTAGAAGGGGGAAACTATCAAAGCCGCGCAATATCAGAGTCGAACAGTTTTTTAAAAGCCATATCGATACAATTAGATTACCGATTCCATCCAATGGTTGCAGTCCCCTTGACAAATTACTCAGTACAGTCCCCATCCAAATATATTTGTCTTTCTGGTGACTTCCTGACTATTTCTAAATTGAAACTAACAATACAGACCAAACAGAAAGGCAATTCCACCAGAAACAAGAAGGTAGAATGTGTTGCAAGCAAATTTACGCTGGTGAGCAAGTCTCTTCCATTTTTATCCTGAATGAGTAAGAAAATGCTACGCCAACACTTTAAAGATTGCCCCTGTCCGGTAGATATATATATTTATACTTGAAAAGCCAATTCATTCAATACAAAATCTAATTGAAGTATGCTGGTCCAAAGCCCAGTAAAACGCAGTGGGTACTTATTAAAAAGCAAGTGTTGATGACACGGGGAACAGATGGGTGGTCACTGGGGTGTGTCCTTGAGCAAGACACAACAACCCTAGCTCAAATTATAGGGCGCTGCACAGTGGCGACCGACAGTGGCATTGTTTGTTAACTGTTCTGTATTTGTGTAATAGTGTGTATTTATGTATGTAGTCATGCATGTATGTATTTATGTATGTACGTATTTATAATTATGTATTTATGTATGTATGTTTGCCATTGTAAAACGAAGTGCCCTTCTGAGACAAATTAAAGTGTAATTTATTTATTTGTTTATTTATTATTATTTTAAAATTATTGGATGGTATTGGTTTTAGTAATGGCAATCTAATAGTATCGATACCCTCAAAAAGTGCGCGGCTTTGATAGTTTTTTCTCGAAAGTGCGCGACTCTGATGTTCTCCCGCAGAAGGAGCACTACTTATTGTATATTATTACGTATCATGACATTCTATTATATAAAAGACACATTAATTTAAGAAACCCTTGTCATAAAAAACTCCCCATCACATCTATAGTAAGATATATCCTTGTAACGTCCTATATTTGGAACGTATTAATTGACTGTTTCTCTCCCTTGGAGCATAATGTCAAAGAAGTCAAGATCTGAAGAGACGGATGTAGATCTAGTACTTAGACATTCTACTGCCCACTGGCCTATGTCTTCCGCCTAAACAAAGCTATATGATGCACACTGCTTTAGTCATCAGCGATATCGATGTACGGCCGAAAAATAGGCCTTCTCAAAGATAGTAAACGAGGTGTCTTAAAACAAGCCAATGCTATAATGTTGGCACACATTTGCTGTTCGTTTTCTTGCTCGCTTGTGTTGATTTCTTTTATTTGTTTCATAAATTACACACACACACACACACACACACACACACACACATACACACACACATACACACACACACACACACACACACACACACACACACACACACAACTCGTTGAATGTTGCTTTAGATACATGTATTGCTATAATAGGGTTTATTTGCTTCAAATTCAAAGATATCATGTTTGTCTGTTCTCTGGCATGGTTTGCATAGATAATCACATGTTATTACCTTTAATTTAAAATATAGGCTTATTTTTACAACACGATTGACACAATTCGCATCAATTAAGGGGCTGGCTTAGAGGCCATGTCTATCAGGACCAACCCGCTCTGAGAGAGATAGTTACAACGTTCAAGCGAAAAGACCGAGATACTCGATAAAAATGTACCACCAGTCGGGAATCAAACTCGCGTCTCCTGCGTTCGGCAATGATGCGCTTAGCCACCTCATCGCTGACGAAGGTGTTTGGTTTCTGTCTAGGTAATAACAGTATTGTCATTCAGGTACATAAGTCGATTTATTTTCTGTTTGTTAGTGTCAATATCGTTGCAAAAGCGTAAGCAGCCTCGTCCGGGTCACAATTTTGGCCGCACTCAGGGAACATGGCCTCGCTGGGGGTACTGAAACGGCCGCGGTTAGGGAGTATGGCCGTGGTGTGGTACTTGAGATTAGACCCCAAAAATGGCATCTTTTGTGCATTTTTTTCACCCCAACCGTTCAAGAGATCTAACACTAACATGATCACACGGAGACTTTTTAAACCAGTCATAGCAAGATTAAAAATGTATTGTATTCATAGTCTCACAAGGTGATTCTCGTGGTTGAGAGATTGCAGTATGCACCTCTCATTCAATAGGTCCCGGGTTCAAAACCTGACAGAGACGGAAAATTGTTCTCTAAAAATGTCTCCCTTTTACCTCCATGTTCTGCCGTTTGCTTTCGTTTCCAATTTCTGCCACATCACCCTCCTCTTTGCCCCAACTTCTGGGCCCCTGTCTCTTTCTGCTGCCTTTCAACTGCTACTCCTTTGCTCCTTCTTACTGCTGTCTTTCAGCCACACCCCTGATCTTACGGTAGGAAATATTTAACACCTAGCCTTTTCAAATAAGGGAGAAAAATATCGGAGATCTCGTGTGCAAAATAAAGATCCCTTGGCCTTGGCGATCCTAAAATCGATAGAAGTAGGCTTGGGCCACCACCTGGACAAAATTCAAAGATTCCTCCTAAACTTAAAATGTATAATGTGTCATGCACGCTCATGTATGACTTATGCAGTTGCGAGCACCAACAAAAAAAAAAGAAGAAAGACAAGTCCCACATCTAAAGGAAGTTCACTCACGGCGGGGTTAGCCCCTTTACTTAATAGTACTACTGCTACTACTACTACTACTACTACTACTACTACTACTACTACTACTACTACTACTACTACTACTACTACTACTACTA
>NW_004797379.1:1163187-1169817 GCF_000002075.1 Aplysia californica | reverse complement strand
CTGTCTGTTTCTTTCTCTGTCTGTCTGCCTCTCCTCTCTCTCTCTCTCTCTCTCTCTCTCTCTCTCTCTCTCTCTCTCTCTCTCTCTCTCTCTCTCTGTCTCTCTTTCCCCCCACTCTATACGTGTGCGCATGCGAGTCTATGTATGAGTCTGTGTGTATTTCTTTTAACTTAGTCTGTGGGCATGTTGTATTGAAAATGCTTTCCGTGTGCGGTATAATATTAATAAAATGTATTTGAATAGCGCCAATTTCCTTTCAACAGCTAGCTTTATGCGCTTTACAAACTATAATATTACCCCAGCAGCAGAACTAATAACATCCTGAAACAATCTCAACTTCCTGGGAAATCCACTCAGCAAGCTGTCATTTTATAGTTATAGGCGCTAAAACACTAACATGCTTATTGGGTTGTTGGCGGGCGCTCTGATGTGTTTTGCTCCTTCTTTCCTACCTAACATCTCTTGTCCTGATCTCTCCTTCTTTTTTGTGTTTGTTACTCTTTTGTAACACCTCTAATCTTCGGCATTTACATGACCTTATTGAGTTGCAAGTGCCGTAAAACTCTTACTAAACCTAACATGCTAACAAGATTTTTCGACGTCTATGGCCGGGTACCCATTCCAACCTGGGTTATGTGAAGTGCCTTTTCCAAGGACACAATTTCGGGCCTAAGGCTCGAACCTCCGAACTCGCAACCTCACGATTACCAGTTGTTCAATCAGGTGATTTAATGGCAGAACTGTACCCCCTTTTTTCCATTTTTTTTACGATTTGTCCGTCTGATTTGCTTTCTCCAAACACCGCTATTGATATTATTACTGTATCGATGTGCTTCTCTTCCCTCGCACTAAAACGCGATGTATTTCTAACTAAAAGTATTCAATATCAAAGTTGCTAGATTAAATCACAGAACACGCAAGGGTACTGTTTTCGTTTCTCATTCAATCGGTCTCGGTTTAAAAATCTGACAGCGACGCACAGTTTTCTTCTCAAAATATTTTTCTTCGTTGATATCTTTTTCTACTCTGTAACCATGTTCTGTCGTCTGCTTTCGAATCCTCCTCCCCCCCCCCTGCGCCCTTTTTTTAGCCCCCTCCTCTGGACTCCTGACAATAATATTCCTGCTGACTTTCTTCTGCTACTCCGTAACTCCTCCCTGCTGTCTTTCAGCCTCACCCCTGATCTTATGGTAGGTAGGATCAAACACCTAGCCTTCTCGGATAAGGCCAAACAAATCTCGGAGGTCCCCTGAATAAATTGTGCAGGTTAAAGATCCTTTGGTGATAATAAAATCGATAAGATTAGGCCTAGGCCACACCCAGACAAAAAATACTAAATCAATTCCTACAAAACTGAAAATGTTTAATGTGTCCCGTGCGCTCATATGACCGTATGCAGTTGCGAGCACGTAGAACACTTACAAAAAAAAACAACAAACAAGCAAACAAACAAACATTTTAAAAAAACCTATGCTACCTGGGAAGCGGAGAATGATTTTAAGTGTTCTTTGGTCTACTGGGGTAAAATGGGTGTAAAGTGCGTAGAGCATAATGTACAGCGTAGATTAACACTATATAAAAGCAGTTATTACTATTACAAATTATTACACTAGTACAAGCTAGTGGGACTTATTGAGAGCAGATATTTAACTATAATGTTAAAAAATCGTACCCTGTGGATGTGTATTTTAAATCGAATTTCGTCTCATGTGATTACATTGTTTTGTTTTGTTTTTGTCTTTGTTTTTTTAAAGCTAGAGTTCAAGAGTCCAGTGATTCCCTTAAGACCCATGAAGCCAATTATGATAAAAACATAGTCACATGTCCTTCGACTGCCTCGTTAGGTTTGTTACCAATAGAAATAAAAAAAAGTTAAGTAAAATCGGTCTAAATGTCAAAGCCTATGTCTTATAAAGCTCACTTCACAGTTCAGTCCCCCTCCACCCCCCCCCCGGCCTTTCTTTCTTCCTCCCCACAACGGGCCTTAAACCCCACCATATTTTTCTCTTTTACAGGGATTAGAGAAATATGGAGTTAAACGAGATGGAAACGATAGGCGCGGGGATGAACATGGAGGGGACTTTATTATTATTTTCTGTTTTTGACAAACAACAAAATACATACGGTACAGAAAACAAGTCGAGAGATAGATAGACATGGACTATGACAGTCAGGGACAGTATCAGACAGACGGATCTCGTCGACTCAACAAGATTCCTGTGGTAATCCTCTTTGAGACGCGGGAAAAGACTTCAGCATCGTCTCTCCAATTCCCTGGAATCGGCAGAAGAACTGTCTCATGAGCCAGGTCATTTGTGAGACTTTGGCATCTCCGAGGAACCCAAGTGATAGGATTTTGTCTTTCGATAGCATCGAGGAGATTGTCTTTCGATAGCACCAAGCGGGAAGGCTTTGTGACTTATCGGGGTTTTTTTCTTTTTGGAGGAGGGTAGATTCTAACTTTGGTTAAAACGGTCCCGTTTTTTAAGGTGAAGGATGGAGAGAGAGAGAGGGAGAGAGAGAGAGAGAGAGAGAGAGAGAGAGAGAGAGAGAGAGTCTCACTTTTATGTTACTGTACTTTTAAGTTGGAAGAATGCCTTCCTACGCATTGGAATAAAAAAACGAACAGAATAAACAGAAAGGAGATTTCTGATGATTTTGAGAAAGGGTGGCAGAGCAGGAGTTAATTAAACAAAAATGCACAAACGCTCACACACAAACACACACAAACACACACACACACACACACACACACACACACACACACACACACACACACATACATATACACACATACGTACACACTCAAACACATACATGCACACACGGACAAAGATCCAAATGATAGTAGGTTGGAAGGGACTGGGTGTGATTATGTATGGCATAGTAGTGAAATCAAGTCATCATCAAAATAATTAAATCGAAGCAATCGACATTAAGAAATATTTTTTTGGCTCCTCACATTTTGTGTCCATTTAAAAACACATCTGGATTTTACCAATTAAATCACGCTGATCAAAGCAAAAAAAAAAACAACTTATAGAAAAAACGTTTGCGTTACTAATAATTGTACTGAAGCTTCGGAAGTCTCCAAACTTTAGCAGCTTTTTTCTCGCTAATTTTACTCTTGACCCTGGACAACCCTCCACCCCCTTCATTGGGAAATATCTCGACTTTAAATTAAGGAAGATGACCATTTTTTTCAACAAAAGCAAGACTAATATGTAAGTTATATGGTTACACCAATAACTCTATCATCATCATCCAGTGCCATATCTGCGACAGACATCGGCGATCATGGTTTTCTATTCATTCCTTTGCTCGGATGCTCTAAAAAAAGCTACGTTTCCCTGATCTTTCCCTGTTACCCATTTGTTTAGGTTCCCTAAATATGTTGTTCTGGGCCTACCCCTTCCTCGCTCGCCCTCAATTTTGCCAGTGAGAGCTAGATGTTCAAGACCCTTATGTCTATTCAGGTCTCCCAAAAACTGCATTTGTCGTTTCCTGATTGATTTTAACATTGAGCGTCGCATGTGGGCTTCATCAAGCTCTACCTCATTTGATTTCTTTTCCTTCCACAATACTCTTAGCAGTCTCCTAAGAAACCACATTTCTGTAGCTTCTATTTTATTTTCACTGTCTTTATCAGTGATTGTCCAGCATAACTTTATATGCCCTAAAAATTGGTTTTACAGTTTAGTTGCACATAATTGAAACTATAACTGTACCAAGCTTCTGTGAATAATATTTCTATACTCACTTGACTCGTGTAAAAAAACAACAACCAACAAACAATAAAAAAACCGAAACAAACAAACATCCCCTTAAAAAAAAGAAAGGTTGTCTTAGACTATCACTTTTAGTCATCAGAGTAGCCACAGCTATTGTTTGTCTGGTGAATAAACCGCATTAATAATATTATAGGATCAAAGGATTACAATAGATAGATTATGCCCATAGCAAATAATATTAACTCTGGATGATATACACCGGCGCCTGTCGCCTATGGTGTAGCGATTAGGGATAAAACCAGATAAGACCAGATAAGACCAGATAAGACCAGATAAGACCAGATAAGATAAGATAAGATAAGATAAGATAAGATAAGATAAGATAAGATAAGATAAGAAAGCGATTTCAGTGATTCATGAGGGAAATTTCGGGTGGATATACCAGAAGTTCAACACATAAAGTTTAAGAATCAACACAAAAAAGCACTTCTAACATTTACGAACAAAGATTATACACCCAACAATACGCAACTCAGTCACACAAGTCTTTCTGTAGGAACATTGTATCCCTCATCCTTCTAAACAATAAAAAACCAAACCACACACACACACAAACACACACTCACACACACACACACACACACACACACACATACACACACTTACACACACACACACACACACACACACACACACACACGAACACACACACATGAATATTTTACTAATGCTATCTCACTTGTATTTTGGGGGTTTATTTTTGTCGCTTTTCCTTTCTCAGCTGATGAAAAGCTCGTTGAGTGAACCAATGCTGTTTACAATTTACAGAACTTGTTTCTGAAAGGCGAAGGTGGAGGTAATCCCTGTCTTTAAAAATGTTTGTCGCTTTCTCCATTGTAATAATCTTATTCGTATCAGGCAACCATTGACTATGAGAATGTAAGTTAGTGACTACAAAAATTATTTCAAAACTAAAATAGAAAAAATAGAGAATATGAACGTCAAAGATGGGAGGTAATAATAATATATCCTTAGTATTCTTTTTCATGTATTTAATAAATCCTTTTTCAAGCTTTTCCCGCCCACCTATTCTGGTTTCTCCTCCCCCCCCCCTCCATTTCAGGTTGTACTGGAGGGTGGGGTGCGGAGGGGAAAGGGAGGGGAGGGGGAGGGGGAGACATACCTCTTTCCTCTTTACTCCTTGCAAAGAGAGTTATCCCGGTCTAGCATTTTTACCCTTGAATCCTTGGATGGACAGTCTGATGTGGTTTTCTACTTCTTTCCTATCAGTTAACTATTGTCCTTAAACTTCCTCCTTCTTGTTTGCGTTTGTCTCTACACAAACTGCAAATAATATAGAATACAGATTGAAGCAAAGAACAAACAAAAATCTATAAAAAGATAACTACAAAAACAAAACAAAATTCCCCCCCCCCCCCCCCTCCGGTCGCTTTCTCCGTCACAAAAATATCCAAAAGTAAAAATTACCCCCCCCCCCCCTCCCCGCACACACTCGTGCGCACACTGCTCAAAAATAAAAATATACATTGTTAGGATCAAACGAATTAAAAAGCAGCGTACTCGGCACATTTTTACATTTTAATTTTTTATCGGGGTTGAGCGCTATGTAAATGTAGTTTATTATTTAGTATTATTAAATTTAAAGATAAAAAGATCCGATCCTCGCTCAAACGTAAAAGTCAATGAAAAAGCTAACATACATACAAACAAACCAACCAACCAACAAACAAACAGACAATCAAAATCAAAGACAAAACAAACCCTTACATAACGAGCACGGTTACCCTGTTACCCAACTTCATACTCGTACAATAAATCTCACTCATACGTTCCCAACGTAATCTTGAAAACATCGGCACCTTTCCTGCGCACCAGCTTGACACCGCAGAGATTCTGCGTCCGAGCGTCCTCTGGTGCAAACGAGTGTCTCCACGTCACGTGAACAAGATGGTGTCCTCATCCATCACCCTATCTTGTCATCGACAGAAGACACCATCTACAGAGAAATTTGTCTCTCGAGAACTGACGGTGACGTAAAATAGATTTTAACAAAAGTCCCTTGCGATCTCGGAGACCTTATAAGTTATCGTTTTACGTCCAATCTGACGTTTTATGTTACCTGAAAATCGTTTCAGACACAGAACGTACTTGTGGGATTCTGCTGCCCTTTCCCCGGCGTGAAAACCGTCTGGCACCAAAAGGTTGGTTTCTAGGAACATTTTACATCCCCTCCCCCTCCCCCCCAACCCCCCCCCCAAAAAAAGGAAAAGAAAGAAAAAAAACACTCACACAAAACCCAAATAAATGATGAAGAACAAAGAAAAGACTCCCCCCTCCCCTCCTAAAAAACAAAGAAATAAAAAAAATATTAAATGACAATTACAATTTTAAAAACAAAACAAAAACAAAAACAAAAAACAAAACACCTAAAGGAAAAAAAAAAGAAGAAAAATACAGACGAAACTAAAGTTTGAAAAAAACAAAAACAAATTGAAAGAAAAAACAGTGAGACATGTTTGACATAGTACAGACTGTGCATGTCAGCCAGTCAACTGTCGTTAAAATTATAGCAAATCAGAGAATATTTTGTTGTCGTTTGCATTGTGTTGTCTTTGAGTCAGTTTAATTCGGAGGTTGCAGAGATGACGTAACATAACGATCGAAGACTTTAGTCAGTCATAATATTAGATCTATTATGAACGTATTCTAAATGTATATTATACCACAATGAGGTGTTAATTTACTCTCTCTCTCTCTCTCTCTCTCTCTCTCTCTCTCTCTCTCTCTCTCTCTCTCTCTCTCTCACACACACACACACACACACACACACACACACACACACACACAAACACACACACACATATACATATATATTATA
>NW_004797379.1:1152302-1154334 GCF_000002075.1 Aplysia californica | reverse complement strand
AGATAGATAGAAATATAATATAGATAGATAGATTGAAAGATGGATAGATAAATAGATAGATAAATAGAAAGAGAGTGAGAGAGAGAGAGTGAGAGAAAGAGAGAGAAAAAAAGAGAGAGATAGAGAGATATAGAGAGGGAACAAACCATGTGTCTCCAGAATTTGGGAGAATGAGCCCTTCCTCCCTCCCCCCTCCCCAAATGGAAATGGAATGTTTTTGATGAATTTGTTTCCGTGGTTTATCTCTTGTTTGTTTGTTTATTTTTGTCATAGTTCTATTTGTTGGTTTTTGTTGTGCTTCTTTTTTGGGAATGGGTGTGGAGGGAGATAAATTCACAGCATAGGCAACCATTTCACATTGACTACAAGCACATCTTTTCTTTTCTGTTACACGTAATTTCCCCCGCAGCCGTACAGACAGCTTAGTTGGCTCTATGCTGGTTGATGAGTTCGATGGCTTCACCACCATAACCAGACTTTCTTGACCTTGAGTTGTTTTGGGGAGCTTTCACCGGCGTCTGTGGGGTAGCGGTTATCAACACAACGTGATTCCCCATCGATCTCACATTCACTAGAGAGACCATAGAAAAGAAAACACTGTGGAAAATGTTAGAGCTCTCGATGAACATTCAGAAAAATCAAATTTCCCTCCCAAAAAGAAATAATAATATTGTATCAGAGATAAAATATACTTGTTTCGGGGATAAAGGGAAAAAAGCTATCTAAGAAAAGCAATTCAACCTTAACCAGATCTTACACTGAAGACACAACTATTAGCATTTCATGCTACTACCAAGCAGTGAAATTTGAGCTGAAAAAGCTGAGAAGTGCAAGATTTAAGCTATCCAAAACATACAAGAACCATCTAGTATGACCGAGATCAGGAGAATATTGGCATGATTGAACTACTTTGACCGCCATCTACTTTAACATGTGTAACTTTGCGAAGTCGCTGAATGAACCCTTAGTAAAAGATAGGGTGATGTTTTGGGATTTTTCAACAAGCCATTGCGTTTTGCAAACTGAAAAGCTATTTTAACATCGGTTGCAGTGTCCAAATAGGATAAAACAATGTGGTGGGGATTGCTTGATACCAGAGGAAAAATAAACGATTGTAGGTGAGGCAGCGTGGTGGAATAAGGCTCTCGTCAAAATAATCAAAGTGAAGAAACTGACATTTTTCCGCAGGTTTGTGTGTTTTTATTTTTTTGTTTTGTTTTTTGGCTCAACACCTTTCATGCCCATTAAAGAACTCAGTTTTGGATGGGTTTTTTTTTAAAAACGTTGATTAAAGGCACAAAAAATTGAAATTTTCAGTTACCACGGATTGTTAAGCTAAGGCAATAATTAATCTTTTGTGGCCATTTTCTCATGAATTTTACCTTTTATAACAGGTGACCCCGACCTCCTTAATTCGCAAATATCTCGACTTGTATTCAAGATAAATGGATATTTTTTTCATCCAAATAAAGACAAGTGAATAAGCTTTAAGATGATAACAATAACTCTACATGCCCAAAAATTGACGAGAGCCTGATTCCACCTCGCTGCCTCACATATGGCCGCTTCTGTTTGTTAACCTTCAAAGCTTGATACTGCTTAGTAACTGTAAATTTATTAATTTGTTTGTGATTGTCTTTTTGATCAAGGTATCTCAGTAAAAATCCACACAGTGGACACGAAAGGTGTTGAGGAAAATAAATCGATAATGATTGCCTTACAGCGGAAAAACGTCAATTTCATTATTTTAACGAGCGTCAGATCTCACCAGGATGCCAACCATAATATTATAGTTAAGGCTCAAAATAGGTATTTTGACATTCCAAAAGAGTCACTTTCGAGTCCGTAGAGCAAACTTAATGGATGAGGAAAAGGATTGTGGCAGTAAAAAAAAATTGGGTAGCCCCGTGGTAAAATCATGTTCTCGTTGAACTAATGAAATCGAAGAAACCAATATTTTCCACCCCTTAGGCAATTTAATGTTTTATTTTATTTACTTAACGCCGTTTAACCCCTTTCTAAAACATATTCT
>NW_004797379.1:1149555-1152042 GCF_000002075.1 Aplysia californica | reverse complement strand
CCCCTAAAAAAAAGACGACCGCTTGATTTCACCGTGTTGCGACAGAACTGAGCTTGAACTCCAAAAGAGCCGTAGACGTCTGGTTAGAGGACGCTATAGCGACCCTCTGTAGGCGGAAAGGCATTAATTACCGCCCTTGAGCTAGTCTGTACGTGACTTATATACCAGAACTTATGACATTTAAAAAATACTCTTTAGCTAGCTTTACGTACGAGTTTAGACTAGTTACAAGCACATACGGACGTCTCTGATAAACCGACACCAACAAGCTGTGATGGGCTGAAGCAATGCTCATAGCAAGTAAATAACTTATAGGTGAAAGAATGAATAAATTAATAAATCTTCGGCCCTTATATGATATAAAAGTGTTGCAAGTGCCAAAAAACTCTTACTAAAAATAAACTATTCCTTACAATATAGAGATGACAAATGACCAGTTTGCTGTTAGAAATCGTCCATTTTTCTGTTTGTCAGTTTGTTTGCTTGGTTTTAAGAATTCGACCATGACTGCAACCTTCTAGACAATTAAAGGACAAGAGAATACTTAACGCCAAACACGTACTTCGACCTGTGAGTTCGCCAAGGATACAAAATATTTAGTATGCCTGCTTTGACCTTGCAAGGGTCAAGGCCAATCCTGGTTGAAAGGAAAACAACGCCCCAGCAGTAAAACGGAGATACATTGTAATCAGAATGGTGTCGATGGAGACGTAAAACATCACCTTCATTGAAAAGAGAAGATGCATTATGAAAACAATATCAGTAACGCCTTTACATTCTAAATTAGGACCAGACTCACTGTGAGGCCACTTAATTAACAACACGAAATACTCGTATATTAAACGAATTTGTATTCCACCAGAACGTCTACTAAAATCTATAGTGCGGTCAAAATTCGTGGCGCAACTTATCCTCAAATATCTCTTTTACGGGTGAATCATTATCATCCATACTTTGCATAACAGTTGCATCAATTTTTCTTAACTAAATCATATTTGTTCCAGAACAATAGGGGCTAGACTAAAGACCTTTTCTTCCTAAATTTATATAAAATACTTGAAATCTCTGTCACACGTAAAATGGTATTGTTCACAACACTTCGGGAATCTCACACACATTTTGATTAACATACGGCCTACGTAACAGGTCATCAATGGTAATTAATTATTATTTGCCAAACTTGTTTAAAGAAATAATCTTTATAGTGAACACATTTTTTTGCACTAATGGCTCTCAAAACATGCTTTTATAAGCATAATGTCTCAATTAGAAAAACCCGACGGACTTGCTATTAAAAGCAATATTGCCCCAGCTGTAAACATTTTAAATTGTGTAGAAATCACCCACTTGGATTTTTTATTAGTATCTATTAAGGAAATTTCTAGAATACAGCTTGCAGATGTTTACAAAAATGTTGATCTGTTAAGACAAATTGATACAAGTCACTCTGCGAAAATTGGAGATTCTATGTTCGATAGTTGAGGAGATATTGGACAATAAGTCGCACCACGAATTTTTGACCCGCGCTCTAGAGTAATGATAGGTAGTTGTAAAACATACACAGCATGCAGCAAATCTTTCCTCCTTTTGCAACAAGATTGGTCAACCAGCGTCTGCGGTGTAGCAGTCAGCCGTTTCTCCGTCGCTCGCAAAAGACATTAGTCCGATTCCCGTGTGGATAATCTTTATCGAGTCTTGGGGTCAGTCTTTCTGCTACGACGTTGTATCCATCACAACCTGGTCTGGCCCTGACAGGCGGGTCGAAGCCTGCCTCCTAAATGATCAAAATCGGGTCGATGTGAGGGTATAATATTTGCATTAGAAACATGATAAACCAAATTTTGATGTAGAATCTGATACTGACACCGCAATGAGACTTGCATGGACATTGCGTTATAGCTCATCCATCATTCATTATCATCATCCAGTGCCAGATCTGCGACAGACATCGGGGATCATGGTTTTCCATTCATTCCTTTGCCCGGATGCTCTAAAAAAAGCTACGTTTCCCTGATCTTTCACTGTTACCCATTTATTGTTTAGGTTCCCTAAGTATGTTGTTCTGGGCCTACCCCTGCCTCGCTTGCCCTCAATTTTGCCTATGAGAGCTAGATGTTCAAGACCCTTTTGTCTATTCAGGTGTTCCAAAAACTGCATTCGTCGTTTCCTGATTGTTTTTTACATTCAGCGTCCCACGTGGGCTTCATCAAGCACTGCCTCATTTGATTTCTTTTCTTTCCGCGATACTCTTAGCAGTCTCCTAAGAAACCAAATAGTTCATCATTATGTTGGCTTAAAGTTAATAATGTAATGCAACGGTGAAAAGTTGTACAAAGCGTTCTAACACGAATTAATAAGATAAGATAAGATAATATAAACCTTGTTATTGTCCATATCCTGGTACATTGGATTGGTGTCTCGCCACACCCCCTCCCCTTGGATGGGTTTTTTTTTAAAAACGTTGATTAAAGGCACAAAAAATTGAAA
>NW_004797379.1:1144973-1149455 GCF_000002075.1 Aplysia californica | reverse complement strand
TGTGAAACTAAAAAAAATTCTCAAAACTAAGTACTGAGCAGATATCCTCCAATATTGGAAACCTATGAGGATATTCCTCTGGAGGTTGACGATGGGCTAAGAACCCAGCTCATAAAACGTTCTTTACATTACTGAAACGTAACTTACCCCCTCTGCATGCTCACAACACACACACACACACACACACACACACACACACACACACACACACACACACACACACACACACACACACACACGCGCGCGCGCGCGCGCGCGCGCACACACACACACATAGACAGAGTCACACAAACACACACCCACATTCTCTCTCTCTCTCTCTCTCTCTCTCTCTCTCTCTCTCTCTCTCTCTCTCTCTCTCTCTCTCTCTCTGTGTCGCTTCCTCTCTGTCTCTGTGTCTCTGTCTCTGTCTCTCTCTGTCTCTCTCTCTCTCTCTCTCTCTCTCTCTCTCACACACACACACACACACACACACACAGACACACAGACACACATACATGTATCCCCTCTTCAAAGCACATCGTTATGTATACACACATACTAGTTCCCTTGCACTTACGAACAGACTTCACCGATATGCCGTTATTATAATATTATTATCTTTCCAACTAGTCGCTATTTTAAAATTACAAAGCTCTATTTGGCATGTTTGGTAGTTTTGGATTGCTTTGACAATGATGTCAAAAACCAAATGTTTCATCTGCGCTTTCAAAGTCGCAAGATTACTCGGAGTCGTTATCAAAATTATTTAAAGAAGCGCATCCGAAAAAACGTGACATGTTGTGAATCGCAAAAAATGTTCACGTCAAATTTCCTCAAAATAGGCAGTGAGCTGTTAGAACTTTGTGATTCTAAGATAGCGTAGCTGCAAACGAGCCTTAGCTGTGCCTTGTCAATTCAAACACGCCACAAGAAACAGCATAGCAATCTGAGGAAACATCTGTGTTTTCTTTTCATGATAGGATAGTAACAAAAACAGTGAGGCGATAAGGGCTAGGCAGGATAATTTGGGTGGCGAGTGATGTGATTGTGTGTGTGTGTGTGTGTGTGTGTGTGTGTGTGTGTGTGTGTGTGTGTGTGTGTGTGTGTGTGTGTGTGTGGTCGCGGGTGCAAGGTCGGGTGGGGGGGGGGGGAGGTGTGGGGCTGCAAATTATGAGCCGGGCATAAAATGGGTGAAAGTAATGGTCTTCTCTTGTCGCTCGGACAGGGAATCGTTTTCGGACATTCAGGCAATCAGGGAGCGCAAAGACCAAACTCCGAAGGCAAACTTTTCTCTGTTTTTGACATGGAGCAGATGCGCCCCCTCTTTGCCTGCCTCCTGACTGCGTGGACTTTGTAACCCGCAGTACTCCGGCCACTTAGCGGGGATTTTCTCAACAGATTAATGGGGGCATCCTGCTTCTGTTCCGCTATTTGGGTTTTTATCGTTTATTCTTTTTTCCCCTCCAGGCATCGCTCTCTCTGTCTCTCTCTCTCTCTCTTCCCCCATCTCTCTCTCTTCCCCCATCTCTCTCTCTCTCTCTCTCTCTCTCTCTCTCTCTCTCTCTCTCTCTCTCTCTCTATCTCTCTCTCTCTCTATGACAATTTCAGTCTCTGTCTTTCTCTTTCAGCCTGTCTGCCTGCCTGTCTGTTTGTCTGTCTGTCCATCTGCCTCCCTGACTGTCTTTTTGTTTCTCTCTCCCGGTCTCTCTTTGTAATTTTGTCTGATTGTCTGTCTGTCTGCCGGTCTGTCTGTTTGCATGTCTGTTTCGATGTCTGCTCCCCTTCTCTCATCTCTCTCTCTCTCTCTCTCTCTCTCTCTCTTTCTCTCTCTCCCCCCTCTCCCTCTCTTTCTCTCTCTATCTCTCTCCCCCTCTCTCTCCCCCTCCCTCTCTCTCTCTCTCTCTCTCTCTCTCTCTCTCTCTCTCTCTCTCTCTCTCTACCTCCCCTTCACCCTACATGTTTTCCATCCTAAATCTATCCACCTCCATTTAATTGCGTCTGTGATACATTTTCTAGTTGTGAACCCAAGACCCCCTGTGAAGTCGTTGTAATTACCCCAGTAGACGCTGACAAAATATAGCTATCACGTTTGATTACGACCAACAGACCTGTGCACCTGATAACTGTTTCAGATTTGTTTTTAATCATTACTGGATACGTAGTTAGCTTAAAAAAACGACTGATATAGCATTTGTCTGACCTAAATCTTTACTTCGTTAACCCAAAATGAAACAGGGAACACGTCATAATAACAAATAATTGTGTCACGACATGGTGGAACCTGGCGCTTGTCAGTTTTTGGGCTTATGGAGTTTTTGTATCAACTAAAAATACCCGTCTATCTTAAACGGAAGTCGAGATTTTTGCGATTCCACGGAGGTGGGGTCATTTTGGTTTCAGAGGTAAAATTATCAAGAAAATGGCAGCCAAAAATTGGTGACTTCCAAAACTTCTGAGTCCTTGGAAAAATGATGATGGTGATGATGATGAGAATGATGATGATGATGATGATGATGATGATGATGATGATGATGATGATGATGATAATGTAGCGTTGGAAACGATGTACAGGTTAATTTTAGTGTTAGTTTATTTCCTCGTTTGGCGTTTACTCTAGACCATCTCTCCCCCAGCCTGTCCTTGTGTGTGTGTGGGAGGGAGGGGGGGGGGAGAAGAAGACACAACCCTCATTCCTAACTCCTCTCTTAGAGTTTCCAGAAATTTGGAAATAAGTCGTCATTTTCATCATGAGCGTATATTAAAGTTGTTCCAAAAAATCATATGGGGGCCGCTTCTAAGTGATGACATTGTTAGTGTCATTTGTCCTATTTCAATGCTAACAGAATTTCAAAACAGTGAAAGGCAAGTATGAAAGTAACTTTTGTAATAGCTTTCATGGTTAATACAGTTGCGACATTGTGTCAGCTTACTCATTATACAACTATTTAGCTGCTCATTTCCTGAATTCCCAGCTCACTGTCAGTTCTTTTGAAACTTTTCTCTTGTCCTTTATGTTTTCCAAACGTATTGCCTAAACCGTGATAAAGCAACTATGACAAATCCACTTTCTTGCTTCTCATCCATTCTTATTGGGCAACATGATTTCTATCCCCTCAATTGTTTCTTTCTTTGAAAGCCCCTCTGCAACAATCGTATTATTTATTCTTTTTTCTGATCTTCGTGAAACATTGCCTTTTTCATTGTTTATGCGTATCTCATCTGTCTCTTTTTAACAGCCCCCAAACGCCCAACAAAGTTCATTGTTCTCTTAAGTTTCCTTGTCTGATGTCATTTGGAGTCTTTTGCCTCTGCGAACAATAAAAGCTACACATAATGTAGCGCACAAGGGAGATCAATCGCGTCTTCAGCTTATCAAGACTAGTTACGACATGACGTAAACATAATGTCGTTGGCAAACTGTTCAAATGTTCTTAGCCAAGAAAACATTTTATTCTGAAGAGAGAGAGAGAGAGAGAGAGAGAGAGAGAGAGAGAGAGAGAGATAGAGAGAGAGAGAAAGAAAGAAAGAGAGAGAGAGAGAGAGTGAGAGAGAGAGAGTGAGAGAGAGAGAGAGAGAGAGAGAGAGAGAGAGAGAGAAACAGATAGACAGATAGAAACTATTTTCTTTTTCTTTTAAACATTTCCTAGATCAACATTACGTATATATTTTTTTAGTAGATCTATTTCTAATTTGAAATTCGTCAAAGTATGTCTTGAGTACATGCAACCGATACCACAAATCGAGAATCGGCAATTAAAAGAAAATATCAGAGTTTTTAGTTTGGTGTGTCTGGACAGTTGGCTGACGATAAAACAACAACTCAGAGATTCAGTTATCATGACTAAAAGGACAAGCAGACTAACGACAGTTTAACGGTTTCCCCGACCCGTTCAACACATTTACGCATTTCAAGAGTGGGGCCTCCGAATTTAACGTTCATCTCCCATGACACCGAGTCAATTGGGGAGATGTCTCCAGCTTCATTCAACGTCTTTGTTTTTGAAAACCAATACAAAAATCCCGAAAACAACGAGGAATGACATTGTAAACAACTAGTGAATAAAATGACACCAACGTGTTTGCGAAATTAGCTACAAAAACGCAAACAAAATAATAATTGATGTGTAATATCAAATGAAGTTGTTTAAAAAATAATGCGTCAGAAGAGTTTTTAGAGGAACTCAGTGTTGACACAAACACACACACATACACACAACACACACAAATACACACCCACTATATTGTAATCCATCATGCAGTTTTAAAATTGAGAACTAAAATCGGCATTATTACACCGTTCACAGACACTAATCGCTTTGCGGTTAGTTGGTATATTGGTCTAACAAGATTAAACGTCAGTATGGGAGCAGAGTTCTCGTAGCGTACTAAAGATCGCCCCGGGTCGATTGAGACAGATGAGATAAGTAAAGCAAAGATGGCCGTCGGGCGGCTGTCTGCCCTCTTGTCAGATCTGCTTCTATGTCACTTTCACCCCTTAAA
>NW_004797379.1:1143706-1144873 GCF_000002075.1 Aplysia californica | reverse complement strand
CAAGACTAGTTACGACATGACGTAAACATAATGTCGTTGGCAAACTGTTCAAATGTTCTTAGCCAAGAAAACATTTTATTCTGAAGAGAGAGAGAGAGAGAGAAAGAGAGAGAGAGAGAGAGAGAGAGAGAGAGAGAGAGAGAGAGAGAGAGAGAGAGAGAGAAACAGATAGACAGATAGAAACTATTTTCTTTTTCTTTTAAACATTTCCTAGATCAACATTACGTATATATTTTTTTAGTAGATCTATTTCTAATTTGAAATTCGTCAAAGTATGTCTTGAGTACATGCAACCGATACCACAAATCGAGAATCGGCAATTAAAAGAAAATATCAGAGTTTTTAGTTTGGTGTGTCTGGACAGTTGGCTGACGATAAAACAACAACTCAGAGATTCAGTTATCATGACTAAAAAGACAAGCAGACTAACGACAGTTTAACGGTTTCCCCGACCCGTTCAACACATTTACGCATTTCAAGAGTGGGGCCTCCGAATTTAACGTTCATCTCCCATGACACCGAGTCAATTGGGGAGATGTCTCCAGCTTCATTCAACGTCTTTGTTTTTGAAAACCAATACAAAAATCCCGAAAACAACGAGGAATGACATTGTAAACAACTAGTGAATAAAATGACACCAACGTGTTTGCGAAATTAGCTACAAAAACGCAAACAAAATAATAATTGATGTGTAATATCAAATGAAGTTGTTTAAAAAATAATGCGTCAGAAGAGTTTTTAGAGGAACTCAGTGTTGACACAAACACACACACATACACACAACACCCACAAATACACACCCACTATATTGTAATCCATCATGCAGTTTTAAAATTGAGAACTAAAATCGGCATTATTACACCGTTCACAGACACTAATCGCTTTGCGTTAGTTGGTATATTGGTCTAACAAGATTAAACGTCAGTATGGGAGCAGAGTTCTCGTAGCGTACTAAAGATCGCCCCGGGTCGATTGAGACAGATGGAGATAAGTAAGGCAAAGATGGCCGTCGGGCGCTGTCTGCCCTCTTGTCAGAATCTGCTTCTATGTCACTTTCACCCCTTAAATCCCACGAGGCCAAACAAGAGAGAGAGAGAGAAAGAGAGAGAGAGAGAGAGAGAGAGAGAGAGAGAGAGAGAGTGGGGTGAGAGAGAGAGAGAGAGGGGG
>NW_004797379.1:1136395-1142668 GCF_000002075.1 Aplysia californica | reverse complement strand
AGAGAGAGAGAGAGAGAGAGAGAGAGACAGAGAGATTGGGGAGTATGTAGATGGTCATGAAGAACGAGCATAATTTTTTACTCCACGATAAAGAGCAGATTATGTTCCTTCTATGACATGCTTTTGCATGATTGCCGGTGTGCATGTGACATTTTAAGCGTTTGAGTAATAACATCTCAGTATTTGTTGATGCTTACGAGCACACATTTCCATACTTCATTTGCTTAGACAATAATTTAGCGCCAGCTTTGTAAAACTCATTTTTTATTTCAAATAGAAATTACACATACGGTTTGTTTGAGTAAAGAGAAGTCCATAATTGGCACGCTGGTTGGCATATATTATAGAGAAAACAAAATATAAGACCAAAAGAGAAAAAACAACTCTGTGATGAAAGAAGTGGGAACTTTCCAGTTGCTCCCTCCAACCACCTGCAAATCGTGTTTATCCATACTCGCTGATAAGCTAACTTCAACTAGACCTTCCGAACTTAATAATGTGATAGTTTCATTTTTTCCTGTAGAAGGGAAGCTAAAGACATAACTCCCCAGAGTCTTGAATAGTAAGTTCAAAATCAAATTAAAAGTGAGGTTTACCTAACGGCACATCTTGTATGTACTGCTTCTTTTTCTCTGTGATTTATTTGTCTGTTTTTTTGTGGTATTTTTTTCAAGCACTTGATGAACGGTGTTGTGTCGAAGTTATCTGCTTTTCTTACTTAACCATAACTCTTGTTTCTCGAGCGAGATTTAGTTATCGGAGGTTTACACAATCAGGAGTTGAATAATCCAGTTCGACAAAAGCTTAATGTCTGTACACTGTATTAAGAGTTACCAGCTTATTAATGTGTGTCCACCTGCCCTCTAATGAGGAATCCGACGTTCCTCAATTAATCCAGCTTTAATCCCAGATGATTATTAAGACTGATTACATCTGTGAGTTGTCGGCATGCGCGCATTAACCCTTGGATTTCTCCCATCGCTGCTGATTAATTACAAACATCGTTTTTGGTTTCTTGTCCCCTGATGATGTTCGGGAAAAGTTTGCTTTGCCAAAGAATGCCGCCAACAAATAGGAGAAGGAGCAGATGTTGAGATGACGGCACACAATAATTAAGCTTCTTCAAAATGTATTGCTGATTGTAACACAAACGGGGCATATCAGATTAACTCACATCCGGGACGCTGATGAAATATCATCTGATTTCAGTGTAGAAATACGTTTCTTTGTCGCTTGACATAAAATAATATACTTGTTTGATTCCTGACCTGACTGTTGCATTCTGCTTTATTGGGTATCTAGACTAGACTATACTTGACTGGACAGCTGGACTAGACTACACTGCACTAGAGAAGATTGGGCTAGACTGGACTGGACTAGAGAAGACTGTACTAGACTGGACTGGACTAGAGAAGACCGGACTAGACTGGACTGGACTAGGGAAGATTGGCCTAGACTGGACTAGACTGGACTAGACTGGACTGAACTGTTGGTCTAAACTAGACTGGACTGGAGAAGACTGGACTAGACTGGACTGAACTGTTGGACTAAACTAGACTGGACTAGAGAAGACTGGACTAGACTAGACTAGACTACACAAGTGACCAAAACCAGACCAGACCACAACAGCCTAGACTGAAAAGACTAGAGTGAAAGAACGAAACGAAACGAAGAAAATTGGAACTAAACTTAACCAATAATAAGCAAAACTACTCTAAACTAGAAGATGTTATTCGATTTTGATTTGTTCTAATTCATACCATGACCATTGTTGTTTTATTTTGGAGTAAGTTAGAGTTTTAAGTTTTTACAGCGCTTGCAACACAATAAAGTCTTATTAGTGCCGAGGACTTAGCGAGCAAGAAACACAGACATGAAGGAGGGTAGATAAAGGGCGATATAATATGTCTTATACGAATGAAGCAGCAAACCACACCGGAGCACCCACGAACAACCCAAATACCAGTGGCTGTGGGTGGTTCTAAATGTGGGTGGTGCTGAGAAATCAGGGTAGGTAGAGTTCAGAGGTATTTTGAGGTACCAAGATTTATTTGGTTCAGAGGACATTCCACATATGTGTGAGTATGTTTCATTCACACACTCACATGCAAACGCAATCATACGACCTTTTACAGTTGCGAGCGCCGTAAAACACCCCCCCCCCCAAAAAAAAAAAAAAAATTATTATTATTAAACACGCAAACGCACACATACAACAGTAACTGGATTAGGCCGTGGGGTTGCAGAAAGCAAGGCATTCCTAAAACGTGGGCCCATGAGCGTGTTTTGGTTACTGGGTCTCTGGGGAACGTGTGTCATGAACTTCCCCCCCCCCCCATTGTCTGGGCTGGCAGAGAACGTTCCCTGTCTTACAGCAGTTTCCGCGGGCTCTAGATTGTTTCTTTTACCTTTTTTTTCAAAAAGAGTTTAGTTAAGAAAGAACCGTAGGAATGGGATCATCCTTTGCTGAGCCCTAAACACATTTGATTGGCTGTTAGGTTACTATCGTTGTAAATGGTGACTACAGTGAGTGGATAAACGAGCTAGCGTGTGTGTTCACCGCATGCAACTGAAGGCGGAGGCCGAAGATTCTGAAACAATTTTAACGGTTTCAACTGATTATCTCGTTTATTAGACGAAATACAATTGTTTAAAGCCTGAGCTTGGAGTGGACACACTGGCTCTAGCTTGAAGTCTTGTTCCAGTTAAATGTCTGCAATGCCTTTGTTCGAATCTGTGTACATTATATATAAACCAAGGGCAGTAACCATCTAAAGTAACATTACTCCTAATACATATCATGTGTGCTTCCGAGGAAGTCGAGTATGTTTCTGAGTGTTCTCAGAGGGACTGCTGGGGTAATAATAGTTGTAAAGCGCATAGAGCATGCTCTTGAGCATGGATATGCGCTATATAAATGCAATTATTATTATTATAATAACAATACACCCAATACATCCCACGTCTAAAGTAACATTACATACCACACATCTAAGTAATAGTTATATCCGACAAATCTAGAGTAACATTACACCCTACACAGCTAACGTAATATAACACCGAAAACACCTACAATGACAATCCAACCCAAACTTCGAAAGAAACATTACAATCTGAGAATAGCGCCACACAACACTCCTCCGATTTATTATTATACCTCACACATCTAAAGCAGCATTACATAGACATATAAAGTGATATGCAACATCCCTCATTAAAAATAATATTACATCCTACACATCAAAAGTAATATAACAACTCGCTCATCTAAAGTAACGTTACACCCCAACCGATCAAAAGTAACATTACTCCCCATACATCTAAAGTAAATTCACATCTCCATAGACATTTAAAGTAACATTTCACCCCCACGCCTAAAAAGTAACATCACACTTCACACATCTAAGTAACATTACACCCCATACGTCTAAAGTAACATTACGTTTCACACATCTAAGATAACCTTAGCTCCCCCCCCCTCCTTTCCCAATCTAATGTAGCACTCCAGAGTTGGCTGGGCGTTTAATCCCCACTGTACCAAGCCCACTTCTTTCACTATCCTAGAATTACAGAGTTTTATTTGCTCAGAACATAGTTTTGATAAATTTGACGCAAACATTTTAGAGTTTCACACGTCAAGCTTTTTCGAATGCAATTTTTGGAATGTTTTGATAACGACTCCGATTCGTTTTACGATTTTGATAGAGAGAAAGAACATTTGGTTTATGACCTCATGGCTTTAGTTACTAAAAATGACTAAACATGTCAGATAGAACTTGGTAATTATTTTAGGGTAGCGATTTATCAAGTATTTAAATCAAAACTTCAGCCCTGCGTCTTTCTAAATGTACTTGCGAGCTCCAAAGGTACGCTTTCTCCTATAAGATCCCAAATTGAGATCGCGATATCGGCTCCTTGAATGAGATCCACACAAATATTTCCGATGACGTAATTGATTGCTGTTGTCAAACCACGAGAGATAACCCCACCCTCCTCCATCACTACTAGCCAAAAGTACTAGCAGCCCTTGCTCATCCTCCTCCTCGTCCATCATCTACTACTTTCAGCTCGTCTCACAATAACTGTTCCTCTCTCCATCATGATATATCTATATATCTACCTCTATCTACCTATATACCTATCTCTACATCTATATATACCTCTCTCTATATATATATATATATATATCTATATATATATATATATACATATATTGATATACGTATATATGTATACATATATATATATATATATGTATATATATATATTTATGGGGTTATATATATATATATATATATATATATATATATATATATATATATATATATATATATATATATATATATATATATATATGTATATATATATATATATATATATATATATATAATCTTAAAGTTTGTGTTTATATATGTTCATTACTTTTTTTTTATTTCTGATGAAAAAAAATATCCGTCTATTTCAAATAGAAGTCGAGAAATTTGCGTTTGAAAGAGGTTTGGGTCGATTGGTGTCAGTGGTAAAATTATCAAGAAAATGGCAGCCAAACTTTGGTGGATTTCAAAGCGTGAGTGTCTTTGGAAAATGCGCTTTTATTTATTTTGACCTTAGATCAAGGTTTTTTCTTAAAATTCACAAAGAAATGTGTTTTGAAGATTATTTGATAGGTGATAAGAATGAGGATAGAACAAAATAAAAGAGACGTTCAATTAATATTTCTTTTAGGCATAAAAATGTCAGTGTTTTAGGATTTGATTTTTTTTTACGAGAGCCTGATTTCACCACGATGAAGTATATTTTCTTCTGCCACAACCTCTTCCGTCAACATCGTCGGTGTTTGTCTTCTTCTCCATCATCATAAATCCCTGACTACCATTTCTACCGCCACTTTGTCCATCATTGCCAACACAAGCACAATCTTCCCACCCACCCCTCCCACACAGCTAAAATAAAGAACAAACAAACGCTCCTCTACTTCCCTCCACTCCCCTCCTAAATCGCCACTCCTTCTAGCCTCCTTCCAGCCCCCCCCCCCTTACTGAAACAACTAATACTCCCCTTTCCCGCCCAAACAAAACACACATATACGCAATCACAACCAAGATTCAATTTTGTACTACATATAATTCTTCTTTCCCATAAAAACAAGACAAAATATTAACAAAGCTAAAACAAGAATAGAACCCCCCCCCCCACCAAAACATCATAAAACCCTTAAAAAATACTGTTAATTAAGCAGCCATTGGAACTACTCTAATATTCGTCATCAAATATTTCTTCAGTTATCATCCTTGCCTCTCCCACACCCCTTTTCCTTTGCCATCCTAAAACAATATTCTCTTCTCGCTTTTCAAAGCATCTTGTCCACGATTTTGCTCCCACCCCCACCACTCCCCCCTCCCCCAATAGTAAAAAAAAAATTCCAACCACTCTTTCTTGACTTTCATCCTGCCCCTCCCCCTCCCCCCCTTTTTTTCTTTAAAGTAGCCACAAAAAACAAAAATAAAATAAACTTTTCTAATTCAACACCGTCGTCCCTTCCTCCCCCCCTACCCCACCGTGTCACCCCTATCCCCATACGCCATCAACTACCACCACCCACCATCGCCCACCATCACCCACTGTCACACCATTACCCAGTCATATTTCACCTTCCAATACCAACCACCACCACTTCCAACAGCATCCAGTGTCTTCATTAAACTCAAAGTATAGTCATTTCTTTTCAAACTAAAGTTGAGACTGGAATGCTAAGTAGCTATAAGGAGATGGGATACTGACATTACATCACCACTAAAGGATTTTCGCGCGGTCCCTGAAAAAAAATGACTCAAACAAGGGAAATGGTAAGAGCAAACTTTTGGTTATACAGTTGACTAAATAGTGGCGTTTGTGGTGAAA
The DNA here is from genome assembly GCF_000002075.1 of Aplysia californica. NCBI lineage: Eukaryota > Metazoa > Mollusca > Gastropoda > Aplysiida > Aplysiidae > Aplysia > Aplysia californica. The sequence continues at coordinate 1,136,767 of NW_004797379.1, read as the reverse complement.
CGATGAGACGTAAGTTCAATTTTCGTGGAGGAAGAATGTTTATTGAGTATTCAGTCTTTAGCTGGGACGTTGTATACCTCTCATCTTGGGTTGACCTGACCTGGCAGGGTAAAAGCCCGCCTCCAAATTTAAATGATTTAAATTGTGTCTGTGGAGGTCTAAAAAGACTTATGTTAAAGACATTATTAAAGACAACTATATGTTTAAAGTACAACATTATTTAACAAACTTATAATTACTGTCAGAGAACAAGAGTTTCTGGTTAAGGTAGCCTTCAACTGCCGGTATAATGTTATTATGTGTAAGAAAAAGAGGATGTGTAAGAGAGAATGCGTGAGTGATTGAGTGTGTGTGTGTGTGTGTGTGTGTGTG
>NW_004797379.1:1130752-1136031 GCF_000002075.1 Aplysia californica | reverse complement strand
GGGGGGTTAAAGGTTGAGGGGTGGAAAGGCTGTTTTACCATAGAATACATCAAAATATTTATTTTTTAAAATTAAAAAGCCCTCTGTAGCTAATCGTCCCTGATGTTGCATAACACAGATATGCAGATGAAGGAAAGTGTGATGCAAGTCTTATTTTTGTCCCAAGCACACTAGCATAAGAAAACTAGCACAGGGATAATGTATACACGCAGACACTACATAAACACATCAACACAGAGTCAACGTATGCACACTGAAATAAACACATCAACAAAGAGATGAATGAACACAGGCATAAAAAACATCAAGACAGAAATATTAATATATTCACATAAGCATTCCTCATAACGAGAAACACGAAGAACCGAACGCACGTACCAGATTCACACTTCATAACTAGCCTATCAAGTCTCCACCTTTGGACTCCAAACCTCAAGAGTAATTTCACGGTTATTACGCGGTATCTGTGAGACGTAGATCATGTTTGTAGGTACTCACTTTTGCCTCCCCCGCCCACCCCCCACCTTTTTTTCCCTCTCCTCTCATCTTTCTCTCACTTCTGCACAGGCGTTCTGACAATGGGCACACGCACTGACTGATATCGTGATGCATTCTCAACACAAGGATAGGAAGAGCGGGGAGGGGGTGGGGAGGGTCGAGGAGGTTCTAAGATGAAAGCAAAGGCTTTACAAGAGTTAGATTTCCGACATTCCAAAAAGTGCTTAAGTGCTTTTGCGTATCTTTTTTCTATTTTCAACCAGGTGCGAGTGGATATGCTCGTGAACCACTCAAAACGCATTACGTGAACGACTGATTATGGTAGGCGCATTGTAAGCTGCAACAAATTATGCCCGTGGGGAACTGAAAGTAAGCTGGAATAAAATTATGGTATTGTGAAGTTGTGCAAACCTTTAACAGCACGAACAATATCCTGTCATTACTTCCCCCCAAAAAAAATTTTTAAAACTGTATTTCAATGAAATACTCACACGTCTGTGGTGTTCAGGGTAGACTCTTTGCCATTGCATTTAGACAAAATGAGTTCGATTCCCTTGTGGGGAAGTATATCTTATAGAGCATCAATTTCTATGTGGGGAATTATATCTTATGGAGCATCGATTCCTATGGGGAGTTTCGGTGTGTGTGTGGGGGGGGGGGGGAGGTATAGCTTATTGAGTATCGATTTTTATTCAGGGAAGTTTATCTTATAGAGCACCGATAGTCATGTGGAGAAGTGTATCTTATAGAGCGTCGATTCCTATTTAGTGAAGTTTATCTTATAGAACATCTATTCTCATGTAAGGAAGTTTATCTTATAGGGCATCAATTCTCATGTGGAGAAGTGTATATTAAAAAGCATCGATTTCTATCTGGCGAAGTTTATCTTATAGAGCATCGATTCTCCTGTGGGGATTTATCTTATAAAGCATCGATGTCTATGTGGGGACGTTTACCTAAAAAAAAAGTAGGCATGGACAAGCGTGTACCAGAGCTCTTAAAAGTGAGACTTATACGGAATGCCCAATGGGGCATCGGTTCTCTTATAAAAACCGATTGCCAACCGATCGCCCTACTCGTTGCAGGAAAAAAAAACGCGTTTGCTTTTTAGGCGACGAGTCGGGCGATTGATTTGTGCCACGATAGCCGCTTTGCGTCCTCAATCTGGCTAGCAAACGAAACCTGCCCGAACTGATCGTGCCTATGGGCACGGGTAGCTGATAAAGTATAGCTTGTCACTCAAAGGCAATTCATGAGATAATTTTTTAAAATTATATCTATTACTTTGATCTCGGGTGGAAACCATAAATTTTATTTTCAATACAGATATTTTTTTGTTTTTATGAATTTTAAACTCACCACAGATCGCATTCATTATTAACTATTAGGATCGACTTGCGAGCCGGAATGATGTGAAACATTGTGGTGAAATCATGCGCTCGTCAAAATCGTGAAATCAGAGAACCCGGCATTTTTTAGGGGCATTGGAAATTCATTAAAAATTTTCCCCTTTTTTGGCTCAACACCTTCTATATCTTTTTCAAACACATGTTTTGATTGTATTGAAAAAGCTGATTAAGGCCACAGACACAGAAAATGTAAATTTCCAGTTTCCAAGGACTTTCAAGCTATGGAAACCACCATTCTTTAGCTGTCATTTATCGCTGATTTTACCTCTGACTCCAGGCGACCCCAACAATTTTCAATTGCATATATTATCTCGACTTCTATTCAAGTTAGATGAGTACTTTTCTTTTTACATCAAACTCAAGACAAATAAACATGCTATGAACATGCTATAAGGTGATACCAATAACTCTACAAGCCTAAAACGTGTCAAGAGCCTGATTTCACCGCGCTGAGACACAAGTGTGTGTGGATGATTACTGAAAAAAGTTAATTAAAGGCACGAAAAAAATACATTTCTAAATTTCCAAGGACGCTTCCGGTCATTTATTTTTCACTGATTTTACCTCTGAAACTAAGTGACCCTCACCTCCTTCAATCGCCAATATCTCGACTTCTATGTATGATAGATCGGTATTTTTTAAATCGAAAGCACAGCTAAGGAACAAGCTTTAAACTGATTCCAGAAGCTCAACAACCCCCAAAACTGACGAGTGCCTCCTTCCACCGCGTCAGGGCACGTATTATTCGAGGGTCGAATCCTGCCCATCGACCCATGCCTGTTATACAGTATCGCCTAAATCCAAAAATAACGGCGCAGATCACATTTGTTTAAAGATAGATGTGTAGTAAACACAATTACTTTGATTCTGATTAACCTGTTTTGTATATTTTGTGGCGCTCCTTCAACAAAAAGAAAAACAACGCCAACGACAGACGCAATAACAACAACAAAACCAACAAAACAACAGAGAATCATAATCATTAACAACAAATTTAAAAAATAAGGTGAACAATTTCAAATGACCAGGGCGCTTTTAGGAGTAGATCTAGATATAAAACCTCCCACATGCCCATACCACAGAAATAGAAACTGGAATCTGCTCCATTCATTTTTTTGAGAAATTTGTCGTAAAAAAACCTTTGAGTTTCACAACATGTCAAGATTTTTTCTAAGGCAATTCTTTGAATATCTTGATAACGACTCCGAAACATCGTTCGATTTTGATATTGCAGATAGGACATGAGGTTTCTGACCTCATGGACGTAGTAACTCAAAAAGGGGAAAATGTCAGATAGAACTTCGTAATTTTGAGGTAACGATTTGTAGACGAGCTCCATACCACAACACGTCTAACGTTTTTTATTGTTCTGGGTTTTTTAAAGTGGAGGAATTAGCGTCTGTGGTGCAGCGGTTGGGTGCTTCGTTGTTGCACACAAGAAACCCGAGTTCGATTTCCCAGTGGGGATAATATTTATTGAGTATCTGAGGGTTTTTTGCTGGGATGTTGTAGCCCTCCAACCCCAGGTTGGCCTTGACAGACACGGCCGTAAGCCCGCCTCCAAAATGATCTAACAGTTGACAATGAGGGCGTATTTATCTAAATCTTAATAATGATTTTAATGGAGAAAACAAAACGACTCCACAAATACGGACGCCAGATTCGATTAAGAATAAGCCAGAAGAAGACAGAAGTGATGACACTGAATTTAGGCTCCCCAACGCTGATTAGGGTGAACAACACAGACCTCCCTATAACAGACACATTTACCTACCTAGGCAGCATAATCAAAACTGACAGCGGCACAAAGGAGGACATCATGAACAGATTGGTAAGGCAAGAACTGTACACAGAAGCATGATCAACATCTGGAAGTCAGGACAGTTTCGTATACCAACCAAGTTAAAGCTGTATAACAGCTGTGTACTATCCACACTCCTATATGGAGCTGAATGCTGGAGGATGACTGATCATGACCGTGCCAAGCTATCTCCCTTTCATACAACCAGCTTACGCCAAATCCTCAGAATCTTCTGGCCCGACAAGATCTCCAACACAGATCTGTTACGTAAATGTAAGCAAGAGGACATGACCACCATTATAAAAAGGAGATGGAGATGGATCGGACATGTTCTGAGAAGAGAACCAGACTCTATTGTGAAGACTGCCCTCCACTGGACACCCGAAGGACGTATCAAAAGGGGCAGACCCAAAGTAACCTGGAGACGCACAGTAGAGTCTGAAACGAAGTCCTGGAATCATTCGTGGAGAACGCTGACCAAGATGGCCCAAAACAGACAGAGCTGGAGATCCTTTGTTGCTGCCCTAAACGCCAGATGGCGTAATGGGTAGTAAGTAAGTAAGTAAGTTATGATAATAATAATAATAATAATAATAATAATAATAATAATAATAATAATAATAATAATAATAATAATAATAATAATAATAATAATAATAACAATAGCTGTAATTTCAATATATGAAATAATGATGCTGATGATAATAATTAACAACAGAGCAAATTTCTCCTTTGGTCCATCGTCATCGTCATTATTACCCTCGTCTTTAAACCGAACTCACTGTATCACGGAATCATCGAGGGCAGTAATTGTAATTCCTTTATAGAATAACGTTAAATAAATTCATGATGAATCGGCTTTATCTCTTTTATACTCCAATAACAAAATGGCTTTATTTGGTAGGCTACCAAGTCTAAATCATTCATTGATTTTACGATGATAATAATATTATTATAAGTACTTAAGTAAAAAAAAAAACAACAACAAAAAAACAACAACAACAACCCCAAAAAACCAATCTCTGCCCCTTCGGTCCGAGATCTTTAATTATGATGCTGCTCTATATTATTATAATATCCTTATTGAACACTTCAATTTTATACTCAAATTCCTTTCGATTCGATTCGATTCGATTCTTTTACCTGCACTAGTGTACACGTTACTTAACGTAGATGTAGGAAAATAATAATAAGCTCGTCAGTGTAGTATACACTCGGGTTAGTTCAGAGATATTTCGGGCGTGGCATCATTCGTCCTTGAGGTCACTTCTCGCCCATTACCTGGACAAGATCACAGCCGGTCAGAGAAGAGGGCTGGCGTTGCAGCTATTTGTAGAATCATAATTGGCTCGTTATGCCTGGAAGCCTTGACTGCATTGCCCAGTAAGCATGGCTTGATCTTTGTTACAGTTGTGTTTTTTTTTGGGGGGGGGGATAATTATTTCAGCAGGGTGCACGGCCTTCTCCCGATTTTCGTTCACATAAAAAAATAAAAGATAAAACAAAAATATTTACCCAGTTATTCTCTCCCCCCTCCCACCTTCTCTCTCTCTCTCTCTCTCTCTCTCTCT
>NW_004797379.1:1127364-1128891 GCF_000002075.1 Aplysia californica | reverse complement strand
TTTGGGGGGGATTGGATGGGGCCACTAGTTGGTCCCACTTACTTTTCTTCTGTTTTTTTGTCTGTTGAGTGTTTATATAGTTTATGCGCCTCTCTTTACTCAAACACAGAAAGTGGGAACATGTAAAAAAACTCCTCTTTGCCCATAAGCTATAGCAATATTGCTCGATAATGACTAACTAACAAAACGAACAAAAAGAACATTGCAAAATTTAAAAAAATAGGAAAAGAAAAACAACCTATGACCAACTTTTTGTCGGTGCTATCGATTCGGAAAAAAACACAACTATTAATGCTATCTCTATTAGGGACCATACCTCGCAAGGTAAAGTAAAACTGTAGAGTTTATCCTAGTCCAGAAATGTGGGAAGACATGGAATAACATCAAGCGGCTAGCCCAGGATAGGGAAAGGTGAAAAGTGTTTGTTCATGGCCTATTTTCTGACCCAAGTTGAGAAAACAATAATGATGATGAATGTTCTGTTTCCTGGTTTGCTTTTTTTCATGAAGTATAACAAGAACTTCCATGCTAACAGCTTTTGCACGTAACTTACCAAAAAAAAAATTAACCCTACATTTTGTTATCCCAGTCTTTTGACGTCACATCTGCTTCGATTCGCTAAGTAAATTAACATAATATTAAATAATAACATAATAATCTCAAAGGTTGCAGCAGTAGCAACACAGAACAACGGCATCAAAACTAACTACTCCATTATCATAATATCGCTTCAATATTCAGCTGTACATGAACAACGACGTACGTTCTCACAAGCAGCCAGTCACAGTTTTAAAACGAAATTTTCTTCATACTATCCTTTTAAAAAATATTTAGCTTTAGTTTCGTTCTTTTAGGCGGTAGGCAGGATGATACGTCCCTGTATGTCAGGACCAAATGAATGAGAATGTGATAGGATACATCTTGGAGAGAAACGGAGATACTTCTTTTAAAACTGCATAATCACCCCTTCTTCTCCAACACCGTCAACCCCCCCCCTCCCCCTTTAAGGTAATCTTTAAGGATATGTTGGCATAGAGTACCGATAGACGTGTGCTGGCGGTGGTGTGCTCGCAGTGGGCAAAAAGGAAAGGTATTCTTTTAAGATATTCACCCCCCACCCTTCCTTTTCCTCTCCTCATCTCCTCCTCTCCCCCTCTTTCCCTCTCCTCTCCCACATCCACGCCCCCCCCCAAAAAAAAAACACAACAAAAAACAACCCCGAATCAAGTGGTTTAGTGAGAACAAGTATCAGGTGGACAGAGCGGTAGAAGGATGTGATTAATTTCTAAATCGCTACGCCTATCCCTCTCCTTATCCCTTTTCCCTATTCTTTAGTCTCCTTTTCCACTTTCTTCTTTGTCTGGCAAACTTTTTGTCTGGCAGACAATTTGTCTGGCATTTGTTGTGGATTTGTTATTCTCTTTGTTAATTTCTTTCTCTGTCTGTCTATCTGTCGGTCTGTGCGTGTGTATGTGTGTGTGTGTGTGTGTGTGTGTGTGTTTGTGTGTGTTTGTGTGTGTGTGTGTG
>NW_004797379.1:1112566-1126424 GCF_000002075.1 Aplysia californica | reverse complement strand
TTGTTTGGCTGTAACAGATACGGCAGTTTAACGTTACCATCGATACGTACTAAGCCATTTTAAAGATTGCCAGCTTCGACCCCGTCTGCCCAGGGCACCCACGCAGAGTTAGATAACACTGGCATTAACCTGGAGATACCATATAAAACTACCACCATCACTCTTAGCTCCAGTACAAGGAAGAAAATTCAGCGTGGATGGTTGGCGGATGCCCTGGTGTGGTTTGCTCTATCTTTCTTATCAAACGACTATAATTGTCCTGATCGCCCGTCTTTCTTTTTTTGTATTTGTTACTCTCTTGTAACATCTCTAATCTCCAGCACTTGTAGGACCGTATTGTGTTGCAAGTACCATGAAGCATTTAATAAGATTGAATAAAAAACATTCCAGTGTGAACAACAACAACAACAACAACAACAACAACAACAACAACAACAACAGCAACAACCCGTCACGGTTGAAGGCAACCAAAACAGAGGACGACAAAGAAGACACTGGTCTGACAAAATCAAAGAATAAGCTGATTTACTTGCAAGAGAACTGCTCGATTGGACCATAGACAGCTGATGGATACCGTTTTATCTACTTAGTATCGAGTTTTGAGAAAAACAGTAAAGAAAGAGTTTGAGTTTCACTAAATTTGAAGCATTTTCGAATACACTTCTTTGAATAGCTCGATAACGACTGTGAATGATCTAACAATTTTGATAGAGTAGATACAACGTTAATTTGGTTTTGAACTCAGGGGCTTAGTACTCCAAAACAGCCAAAAAATGTCAGATAAGAGCGAGAAAGACAAGGAGTAAAATCTCAACATCTTGTACGCGGAGTCTCCACCGTCGACGCAAGCCAAGAGGCGAGTGAGTGAGAGTGAGGGAGACGATATAATGCTGACTTCAACAAAAGTTAAGGACCACCTAGGCAGACAGTCCTGAATTTTTTTAAAATCCGAAAAAAAGACAGCAAGGAATGTTTCAAAATGTTTGCTCTGAAAAGGTTATTAGGTTGCCAATGCGTACTGCAAAGCCTCCTAAAGGACAAAAATCACCACGTGCAGCACGGAAATCCTCGGGATATTTTAGCCAAATTTGCTGGGTTTTTTTTATTGATTTGTGTGGGATACCACGGACATTCCTCAGTTAAAATTTCTGGTGCACGTCATAAACAGACGTACGGTCTCGAACTGTGCTCACTTAGGTGGCTATATAAGCCGCAGTTTGCGCAAAATCCAGTATCACATCAACATACCACCAATACGAAAGCTGAGAGACTTTGATCGGGCTAGAGCTATGGCATGGCTGCAGGATGGAGTTGGAGCCCGAGACGTTGCCAGAAGGCTTGCACTTGCAGTGTCACACTCTCTCATTGTCTGCTGGAGGCAGCACCATCACACCACAGGCAGTCCAAGAACGCAAACGTGCAGGTCGACCCAAGAAAACCACTCACAGTGTTTGCAAGTGGACCTTTACTTCGATTGAAATCTGTATGTCTCACGACACGGTGGAATAAGGCACTCGTCAATTTTTGGGTATGTAGGGTTATCATTGGTATCATGTTTAAGCTTGTTCATTTGCCTTTCTTTTGATGAAAAAATGGCCATCTTTCTTGATAAGAAGTCGAGGTATTTGCTATTGAAAGAGAAGTTGGTCGTCTGGTTTCAGAGGTAAAGTTTGCGAGAAAACGGCCACCAAAGTTTGGAGACTTCCGTAGCTTGAGAGTCATTGAAAACTGAAAATGTACAATTGTGTGCCTTTATTGAACATTTTTCAGTGACATCTACTCAAAAATGTTTTTTTTAAAGAACATAAAAGACGCTGAACAAGAAAAAGAAAGAAAATGTGAAAAAATAGTGCCCATGAGCCCCCCCCCCCCAAAAAAAAATAAAACATAAAAAATAAGTTGTTTATTTTTGAAAAATCTTTTGATGAACCCCCGATTTCACCACGCTGCCTCACAAATATCTTCATTTTGAGGCCATCTTCTCCATTCGCGTCCATCAACCTGATGGTGGGTATAGGCTGCCAGGAAGGGTTCTTTTTTGGGGTCTATTTACTTCTGCAGCTCTCTAAATGAAGACATTTTGTAAACTCAGAAAAAAAGGAGGAGAAGGGGGAGGACGCTGATGATGTGTACTACACTGCACCTCTTTGGTTATTGGGTATTGTGTGGGCTTTACAGCCTTTTACGATGGGTTCCAAGAAAGTAATGCTCATCTACGATAGTACCGAGCCAAATGTAAAGGGAACCAAAACAATCCAAATTCAGAACGCCTTGGAGAATCGAACAAAGGTCATTCGTTCATTTGTCCAACGTGATACCAACTGATCGAACAGTGCCCCCCCCCCCCCCTATCTAACGTTTTCTCTCTCTCTCTCTCTCTCTCTCTCTCTCTCTCTCTCTCTCTCTCTCTCTCTCTCTCTCTCTTCGGTGAGATACTCGTTCTTGTACTGGTTGCAAGCCAGACTGTAGATGGGAAGAACATCGAAGAAAGTAAGACCTCAGTCCCGAATGGACTTTTTTGCTTGTGCGCCAATACACATACCATAAGTTCTTAACCTCTGAGCTGTTGGGGTAAATACCTGTGCGGTTTATAAAGGAAATAAAGTCTCATAGCTGTCTAGTACCAAGACCAGGTGAGGAAAGAGCACTGAGACCTATATGAGTCTAGGAATTTTGTGTAGAATGGAGGCAATGTTTATCCGAGACTGAGCTAGGGCCAAGTTTTGTTTCAAAACAGTATCCAGTGCAGAGAGTAAAATGTCGTGAAATACTATTACAGTGGAGAGGGAGAGTAAAGAATAATACAAAAAAAAGCTGGTGATTGGAGGTGCAAGCCAAAGTATATATCTCCTGTCTTTACAGAAAACAAAAATAGGTGAGGCATCGTTGCAAAATCAAGGACTTGTCAGAATAATGAAATTGAAAAGACCAGCATTTTTCCCGCCAGTTTGTCAATTCTTATTGAATGTTTGCCTTTTGGCTCAATACCTTTTATGTCCATTTAAAAACATATTTATGTTTTGATTTTACTGAAAATCGTAGATCAAAGGCACAAACAGCGTACAATTGTAGTTACAACAGACTTTGAAACTTTGGAAGTCACTAAAATTTGACAGCCATTTTCTCACTTATTTTGCCACTAAAACCAGGCGACTCCTACCTCGTTCAATAATAAATATCCAGACTTCTGTTCAGGATAGATGGGTACTTTTTGCCCTGAAAGCAATACAAATGAACACACTTTAAGAAGATACCAGTAATACCAAACCGGCACAGATAGGCGAGCGCCTGATTCCACCACATCGTGACACATAGAAGTTATAAATAGATGAGCCAAGGGTGTATTTTCTTGCCCCGTGGCTTGAGTCTTTGGGTGACAGATGGTCCATGAAAACACGAACGTGCCAAGAGCCTAGAGATAATGGTTTTGCCTTGCAACAATGCAATAAAGTGTACCTGTCAGAATCTATTTTTATTTTAGTTATTGTAATTATTTATGGGTTTATGATCTGATATATCCACGTAAAATGTCCCCATTGGATTTAATCTGATCTTATGTTGTTTTATCATACTTTATCTTATCTTATCTTACCTCGTCTTATCTTATCTTATCTTATCTTATCTTATCTTATCTTATCCTATCTTATCTTATCCTATCTTATCTTATAGTGATTCAATGTGTACTCAGTTTGCGATATGTCTAATAACGACTAACAAAGGTATTGCATACCCTAACATACCTCTGGCTGGGCTGTGGTGCCTATGACCGTGGTTCGAGTCCCAAATCAGACATTATTGGCATTGGTTGTTTGGGGAGTTTTCTTCTAGACTTTCCGCCCACACAACTTGGTCCTATCGGAGATGGCTGTTGGTTTTGCAAGCGCCATCTCATGAATACACCCACGGTATTGAAAGGCGTCAAACTCGTTCTACACGTAGGTACCCCATCAGCTATTTAGTGTTCTTATCCACAACGAGGTGTTCTGAATTTTGGTTGTTTTGGGGGTTTTTAAGGCTCCCCACCCATCTGGCTCGGTCTTATCAGAGATGGACTATATGGAGTACCTGACTCTAATAAAACTGCTAACAGGGTTGAAAGGGACGTTAAACCTCAGCAATGTAGCTCCACCATTCTATTAACGTCAAGAACCCTAAGTTTCCTGCTCTTCTGAGACCCAGCTTCAACCTCATTGTGACCCTTACGGAGACTGGGGATGTTTTACAGACGTCACGCTCCTATTCGGTTACTGCCAGTCAGTTTTTAGCGTTTTGAGATTTAAAAATGATTCCACTTACAGACGACGCCCATAATTTAAAAAAACAAACAAATGCCCCTTTGGGGAGTCGAACCAGGGCTACCCCTTAGTAGTCTACCGGGATGTGAACTGAGTTTTAAAATAAAAATCCTCCAAAAGCATGCTGTGCAGAGCAGAGAAGCGTCTAGTTCCCGATACGATGTAACAAATTGCAATTACAATAATAATATTTATAATGTTTTATGCGTCCAGTGCAGGGTTCTCAGGGGACGCAACCCTTTAATGACGCAGTGAATACATATTACGTACAACCATCGGCAGGCCACAGACAACCTTCCGGCACATCTAGGTCCCCCATGCGAAACCAGAAACATAAATTTGTGTATTTCATTTCACACATGTCGTTGTCTGTCTTTTTAGTTATCAGATAAAGTTTTAAAATTTTTATAAAAAATTAGCACGAATATCGAAGTGGCCCCCAAACAGCAGTCTTCAACTTCAAGTATTGTCAAACAACCAGAAAAATTTTCCTAAATGATTTAAGGCTGGCTAGTTATGGAAGTGCTAGATCTGAAACAGATATCCGTGATTATGGTTCCCCATTCATTTCTTTTCATTTCGGTGTTCAGATTCTCTCAATAATACCCCATATACTATCCTGATCTTTTGAAATATGGCAACTATCTTTTTCCATTCTTAAAATACCACTCTGTTTCCCATCTGTTTACCTACATTAGATACGGATAATTACGTTGGATACACCCATGAAGCCAGTCGAAAGTTTGACTAAAACTTTACAGATGACTGTCCATCTGAAGGCTTCCAGAAATAGTTAGGCCAATACGATCACACGGGCCAGTTCCAAATCTATTTTTACGCATTTACAAGCAAATTACAGGCCAGACAACGGTTAGAATCTCACATAATTTTATTATACGCTCTCATGCCAAATTGTATTGCGTAACTAAAGTATTATGCCATACAGCCCTTTTTCTAAGAAAAGACGATGTAAATAAAAGGGACCAGGTTAGCTCTTGGTTAAATCGAGAGGAAGAGAATTATAGGTCTAGGAGTTCTCAGAGCATGGAAGTACCTCTCACGCTTTGATGAACATCACCATAGAGCGATAGTCTCTCTCGCCAAAAAGACCACTTTCCCCCCTCCAGTCTTCACGCCGCGTTGACTAACCCAGTTCAGAAAAGTTGTCTTGGATGTTCCAAGTTGAAGCGCCATTTTCACACCACGCGGAAAATTGAATTTTGAGACAAATTCTATGATGTAACTGATTGAGTTTGTTTGTGAGTTGACCGTTTTCGGAGTAGGAAACTGCTACATAGATTTAATTTTTTTTTTAAGCAAGTGGCTATGGTGACTTTTCGTTATTTGAACGATATATGAAAAGATGGCAAAGGCAAACCAGAGTAGAAAGGCACGTACACTTTTCAAAGATATGTAGACTATTTTAATTAATTAATTTTTTTAAATTGTAGACGGTTTTACGGCTCTCGCAACTGCATAAAGTCATATGACCGCCAAGAGGTGGGTGTCAACAGAGAAGGTTTTACAGGGAATCAGACTTAGACTGCTCACCTCTCTAGCTTCAACAGCACAAGGTCTGCTTCGACTTTCAAGGTACCCCGGAAATAGCAGGTCACAAGAGAGTAACAAACATACAAAAGAAGTAGAGGAAATGTCAATAGTAAGGATCAGGGAAAGAAAAAGCGCAGTTCCCTGTTGTAGATCAGGCACAGTTATGAGCGCGACATGAGTCAGCCCATTTACAATTCTACTATGCTTGACATGTCCCCCCCTTTGGGAATGGCCTAAAGACACTAGTCAGTGGCACTGCCCCGGGGCATTTGTAATAAAGAGATGTAAATACGAGATGTAAATACGAGTTCTTTAGCGCCACTTCCTGGTAGTTTAAGGCGCTTAACAAAAACATAAAATTATAATTATCGTTTCATGCATACTGGCTCATTCAACGTACACAAATCCTTTCAAAAATATATAGTATTCAACAGTAATCTGACAAAAGAACACATACACAAAAAGGCAAAAACTGTAAATAATGATCAAACTTGTTATTGGAAGAAAAATCAACCTTGCTAATTAAAACGATTTTTCAATGCATTTAAAAAAATCAAAATTGGATACCGTAAAAGTAGGTGCCCCTCTTCAAGGTAGTAAGAAGGGATGCCACACGGAGTGGGTAGTTGTCGAAAAAGCCCTACTTCCATTTGAAAGAAAGTTGCATTTAAAAAAGGCATCTGCAGAAAGAGGAAGAGAGATAGGTAGATCACTATCATAATGATGCTGATAATGATGATGATGATGATGATGATGATGATGATGATGATTAGCAGTAGTAGTAGTAGTAGTAGTAGTAGTAGTAGTAGTAGTAGTAGTCGTAGTAGTAGTAGTAGTAGTAGTAGTAGTAGTAGTAGTAGTAGTAGTAGTAGTATTACTATTAATATCATCATTATCACTGTCGTTATTATTATTATTAGTGTTATTATAATGATACATATTGTTATTGATATTATTATTATTGTTATTATCATTACTATTATCATCATCATCATCATCATCATCATCATCATCATCATCATCATCATCATCATCATCATCATCATCATCATCATCATCATCATCATCATCATCATCATCATCATCATCATCAGGTACTCAAAGTGGCAAACTGTCCCCTTCACGATGGGGAGTACCGTTCTCAACGAAGACAGCCACATCCAATGGGGAAGCTCTGCAGCCGACACCAAAGTCACTGCAAAGAGGCACCTCAACTCGCCAATCAGGGAGAAGACATCAAGAAGATCTGCATGTTTTTGGAGAGCGGGAGCAGACTTCCAGTCGCTGACTTCCGCATTCCTGTTCCTCAGATCAAGACTGGAAAAACCACAATCTACTCTGGATACAGAAAGATAGCTGCTAATGAAGCCAGAGAGATCGAAGGATACAGACGACAAACGACATACAGAGGAGTCTTTCCAATAATCAAGAGAGAAACCAGAGACCCACCATGTAGAACTAAGTACCAGCACCTGGAAGATGTGCGTTCTGGGTACTCCTATAAGCAGGAACAAAAATCTATCACATGTCGTTGGGACCAGGTAGAGCTAGCGAGACTGCGGTCGGACCATCATTGGAGTTTAAGATGGTATAAGTACTTTGTAAATGAAAAGCCCAGCCCATGTTGCCGAAGATGCGGCCATGAAACGGAGGATATCAAACATATGTTTGAATGTCCAGGAACAATGGCAATTCGAATGAAGTTATTTGGACGAGTGGAGGTGCCGCTAAGCATGTTGACAATAGAGTCGAAAAAGAGCTCTTCTTCGTGAAGTCCGTCAGGCCCATTAAGGAAACGTAAAAAAATCATCATCATCATCATCATCATCATCACCATTACTATAATTACCATTATTATTATTATTATTATTATTATTATTATTATTATTATTATTATTATTATTATTATTATTATTATTACTATTATTATTATTATTATTATTATTATTATTATTATTATTATTATTATTATTATTATTATTATTATTATTATTACTATTATTATTATTATTATAATTATAATTATTACTTTTATTATTATTACTATTATTGTTATTATTATTGTTATCTTTATTAGCATGTTTATTATTGTCATTGTTATATTTGCCACTGTTATTACTTGTTGGCCCTGCGGTAATTGAACGTAATTCTGAGCATGTGCTTCTTCTCAATAAATGAAAAAAAAGTAATCAACTCATACCCAGCCTTCTAAATGATCTGAAATGTGCGGATGCCTTCGGTTGTTGTTGTTTATATTTTATTATTATTTTATCTTTATTTACGTTTGCAGTCATTACAATATGAAAAAATGACAGGAAGAGGGTGAGTACAGTTATTGTTGTTTTCGATGATGTTATTGTTTTTTCTGTTGTTGTTGTTGTTGTGGTTGCTGTTGTTGTTGTTAATTCGTTTAGAACGAAAAGTGTACTCGAGGCCACCTCCCAGTGTTGTATCAAAAGGATGGGGCAACACCACCACCCACATCCATTTTGTATCTCCTGGTATAATGTCAATGGTCTTCCCTTGAAAAAGTCCTTGAGTACCATCCTCTGGCGTCTCTCTTGGCCTGAGGGTTATCCAGTTCAGTCACCTAAGCCTGTATATAATAAGTTATTTAGTCCATTGCTCCACCTTTGTTCATCTGAGGGTACCAAAAGATCACTGTAAGCACTGTTGGTACGGTCTACTTTTCTACACTTATCCAAATAAAGATGGTACCTATAGGTCATCACCCCTATGACGTCAATGCTAGAGAGAGTGTCGTCAGTCACGTCTGCACTCAGCTCCCGAGGGGAAATGCGTCTGCCCGTACCGTAGAAAAACATAGGAACGCCATTTTGGTATTTTGTTCTGTGTGTGGGTGGTTAGCGGGCGTTCGGATACACACATACACACACACACACACACACACACACACACACACACACACACACACACACACTCACCATGTACGCTCGCAGACACTCACCGATGGAACGAACAAGAACAGTATTAACAGCAAACAATACCCCACCCCATAAACCATCCACTTTATAAGATCCGACATCGCCAAGAACAAAAATACAAACATGCAAACGAACAATGAATAAAAACAAAGAGACTTTCAAAAGAACCCACCAGACACAATAAAACTGAGTGCACTTGATTGTATTTTGGGCTCTAATTTCCTGCTGTGTTTCATTGTATATATTATTTGTTTGCCTTACAGTAGTGGCTCAATGTGTGTCGTACTTTTAAAAAATTGAGATCCAATTAATTAACAAACCTTTACTGAAGCATCATTATAATGAACTTCAACGTTTCCATGGTATGAACAGAGACAATTCTTTTTTTAATATAAAAAAGGTCCACAATCTAGACTAGACATTCATCCACCCAGCTCAGTTTTTTTGTTTTTTTTACTGAAATGCTGATGGCTTTTGTTGGAAGTCATACTTGTGCCTTATTTGTACAGTTTATTATTACGCTCTCTTTCTGCTAGGCGTTGTCTTCTTTGAAATAGGAATGAAAGCACAACTAGAGTAGTATTCATTTTGTAGGTGCTATTACGAGGGGGAATTTTAATGTAGGTGTTTTTACGCCCCCTTTGAGACAATAATTTAGATCAACTAGAAGGCAGGCTTCCAAACCTGCCTGTCAGGGCCAACCTGGGCTGAGAGGGATGCAGCATCCCAGCAGAAAGATGGTCATACTCGATAAAAATATTTTCCCCACTCAGGAATCGAACTTGGATCTTCTGCATGAGACACCGAAGTGCCTAACCACTACACCACAGAGTAGTAGTAAAAGCTTCCAAAAAATTATTCTGTTGTTTAAAGAAGGATTACATTTCAAACCGCTTCTGCGTGAGTTGTGTGTCTCCCATCCCAGTCCCTTATTTCCCCAACTATAATGCTCACGCACATACATTAACGGTTTCACTGTCTCACCCCTAGTTCGATTTCTGAGTGAGAGTACAATTTTTTTTATCAGTATCTCGGTCTATCTAATGGGATGTTATAGCCCTCTCAGCACGGGTAGGCCCAGATAGGCAGAGTGTTTTAGTCTGGTTTGCTTATTCTTTCCTATCAAACATCTATCGTCCTGATCTTTTCTCCTTCTTTTTCGTGTTTGCTACTCCTCTTATAACACATCTAATCTTCGGTACTTATATAATCTTATTGTGTTGCAAGAGCCATAAAATACTAAAACAAGACAGATTGGCCAGCTCTCAAACATATTCGTATTCACACACAAACGCGCAAACAAAACATAAGCACACCCGTCAACAAATCCCCAATATTGTGTTGTCAAAGTGAATAGTTTTTTGTTGTTGCCTATATTGTTTTTCTACGTCGTATTCCTTTACATCTCTAGAGCAGGTTAAAAAAGAAAGACAAAGACAGCAGTGAACATGTAGAGCCTTTAAACATTAATTTCGTTTCATATTTCAAAGAAAGCATCAAGTTCTCTCCCTACTTATTGGGTTATATGAGTTCTAATCTCCCATGAGACAATCTATCTTTTGTAAATCAAATTGTTTTCAACGAGCATTGGCACTTTTATATTCTTGAAAAATAGAGTTTCGTATGTGTTTTTGACTTCTCAGGAAAAACTATCCAATTTTACAATTATGCTTTTCTCGCTGACAGACTTGTTAACTTAAATAATGATTCAAGTCGTATTCTCTGGAGTATGATGTCAGTGTTATATGTCCAAAATAGGTTTTCAGTTCCATTGACTTCCCTTTGGGGTTTGATCAATTCACTCTCTCCATTCTTAGCCTTACAAGTTAGGTATCATGTCAGATATCAAATAAGGCAATTTCGTTTCGTCTGTATGGATTTTGTTTTCGGCTTTCGTGAGTTATTATATTATGGGGGTTCCTTTACACACTGGTTATCCCTTCTAGAACTGCAGACAAACTTGATCTCCTTTTTGATGTCCATGATAGTCTCTATAACCTACCATTTTTTTCTTAATGCTTTTGCCGCTCTGTGACCACGAATATGTCTTGTATTTCTCGTCTCCGCTAAATGCTAATCAATTTCTGTTTCTTTTTAGACCGAACACACTGACTTAAAATAATTACGATGTAACCACACCTCTCTCCTTTTTCCAAAATATAAAGACAACAAAGCAAAAAATAAAATCAGCCCCATCCCCCGAGACCGCAAAATCATTCGGATGTACTCATCTTATCCAAAAAACACCATATTATTGTCATTTCTTCCCAATTACGAGTATAATTTTGAATGAACCGATATACAGCTTACATTGTAACAGGATGGGAGGGATCCAATATGAATGATCTTGGAACAAAATGATGTGTGGCATCGTGGTGAAAGCAGGCACTCGTCAAAATAATGCATTCAAAGAAACTAACCTTTTTTCCATCTGCTGGGTAGTTTATATCAATATTTTCGTTTCTGGCTTCCCATCTGTTATGTCTGAATGCCTGGTTCAGCGAAAAGTTTGATCAAAGGCACAGAAAATTTTTAATTTGCAGCAATTTCCAAGCTCTCGCAAGCAATCGAAGTAATCACGAGTCCGGTAAGTTAAGCACTAGGCAGCCAACGCTGATATTGATAGGGGTCACTTAATTGGGCAAAAATAGTAGTAGTAGTAGTAGTAGTAGTAGTAGTAGTAGTAGTAGTAGTAGTAGTAGTAGTAGTAGTAGTAGTAGTAGTAGTAGTAGTAGTAGTAGTAGTAGTAGTAGTAGTAGTAGTAGTAGTAGTAGTAGTTTTTTTATAATTTTAATTATTGCAATTAATATATTATTTTTAAAAGAATATTAGACCCTATCATTACTATTGTTTTCATTTAAAAAAATTATTTTCATTATTTTTATTATTGTTTTAATAATAATAATAATAATAATTATTATTATTATTATTATTATTATTATTATTATTATTATTATCAGTATTATTATTATTATTATTATTATTATCATTATTATTATCACTATTATTATTATTATTATTATTATTATTATTATTATTATTATTATTATTATTATTATTATTGTCATATTATACCATCATTATAATTGTTATTATTAATATTAATATTATTACTATTATTATTATCATTATTTTTATTATCACATTATTATTATATCATTATCATTATTATTATTATTAGAAACCAAATATGTTCTACGCAACTGTCAAGTAAAATGTAATTTTAAAAGGGTAATTTTATCTAGGCATGCGAGTAGCTTGAAGAAAGAAAGTGGCTAAAGCCTCTGAAAATGAGACAATGTCATAACTTCCCTCCTTGCCAAATCCAACATACAAACACATACACTCACACACACACACACACACACACACACACACACACACACACACACACACACAAACACACACACACACACACACACACACAAACACAAACACACACACACAAACACATACACACACAAATAAACACACACACACACACACAAACACATACACACACAAATAAACACACACACACACAAACACATACACACACAAATAAACACACACACACACATACACACATACGCACACTCACACAAATAGACACAAACACACCCACATTCAAAAGGAAAACAACCTCAAAAACTTTCAAAATAGGTCAGGCAAAACCAGATACGCCTTCGCTCAAGTCAAAACTAGAATCAGAAATGAAACGATTCTGAGCCAAACTTCTTGATACGTAACTAAAAATTTCCATGTGATCTTTCTTGCACAGATTTCCTTTTTTCTCTCTTGTGGTTTATCTGCGCGCTGTAAGATTTTTAAAAAATCAATACAACTATCGAGAGACTTTTTATCATAAAACCGTCCTTAGTATGATTTGAAGGAGGACACATGATTTATATTTATCTAAAATCAGCAAGCTAGACTTTAGACGCTTTTCATTGAAATTTCACTAATATTTCACCTTAAGGATTTCTGGAAAAAAAATCCCTTGCCAAGTGATAGTACCAAAAGAAGTTTTGCCTGAGTTAAAACCATGTTCCCACTCACAATAAGACCACTTGTAGAGTTACGAACAGAACTTATACCTGTGTTGAAACTGTGTTTTTACTTACAAAAAAGAACGTTATTATCTTATTTTACAAAGAGAAGTTTGTCCTGAGCTGAAACTGTGTTTTTATTCACAAAATGACCGCGCGTAGATTTACAAAACTTAATAGAAGTTGAGTCTGAGTTGAAACTGTGTTTTTACTCACAAAAATTCCACTTGTCGATTTGCAAACTGAAGGTTGAACTGAGATGAAACTGTGTTTCCCCTCACAAATAGACCAAGCGTGGATTTTCAAACAGAACTTTTCCTAAAGTTGAAACTGTGTTTTTACTCACAAAAAAGACTACGCATAGAGTTGCAAACATAGGTGAAGCCTGAATTGAAACTATGTTTTCACTTCCTCACAAAAAGACCGCTCTGTCCTTTTGGGTACACACAGCTGAAATTTGCGGATGTACCCATTCCTGAACATGTCATTGAACCCACTGATCCCATCCTCTGTCTCCACTACGGATCTCCCTGACCCCCGCAGTCGTGACCCACATTCCGACACTTGGACATCCCTGAGGGCCCGGAGCCCGTCACTGATACCTTTATTTGACAAGAGTAAATGAAGATGTTCTGGAATTGTTTCCACCTCGAGGACCTCCAATTAGAAGAGGGAAAAGGGGTGGGGGTTGGGGTGGGGGTGGGGGTGAGAGTTGGGGGATATGCCTCTGGGGACGCTGTACAGAAGCGTGAGAAATACTGACCTAGACTATATAAGGTCAAAGTTAAGTAATTCACCCCCCTCCACTTTTATCTATTATTAGAAAAAGTGCACATAGTTGAATCCGTCCAAGACGGTCACCAATTGTCAGGGAAGAAACTTGTTCATCTTTGATATATCGTCCACCTAGACAGTGTCATTATAACATTTTTTAAAACTCCAAAGACAACCCCCCCCCCTAAAAAAAGCCATACACACAAACAAACAAATAAGCAAAATTCCAACAACAAGAGAAACAATTAAAGAACCCCCCCCCAAC
>NW_004797379.1:1109741-1112454 GCF_000002075.1 Aplysia californica | reverse complement strand
CCCCAAAACAACAACAACAAAAAAAACCAACAAAATAAACACACACACACAACCCCAAACAGCAAGTGGGAGTTTTCCGTGGGGGGAGGGGGGTAAGTTAGAAGTGGTTGTTTGTACAGATGGTTGTCTTGGACAATATATAGGTCTTTAGAGCATTTTTGATTGTGCATGAAAGGAAAACAACTACAAAAGTACCAAAGACTGACAAGAATGGACTGTACTGACAAAATGACTCTCTTTCCAATTTATTGCAAACATCTAGGAGACTATTATTGGTGTCTTTAATGTTAAGTTTGGAAAGTCTAAAGTCAAGTTTATGTTGTTAACTTTATCTAGTGTTATACTGCTTGTTATATTATGAATTTCCACAAAAAGTTCTCACTTCGCTTTACAATAATACAAAGAACAGTGGCACCATAGTATAGTTCAAGTAGTGATGCCTCCTCCCCCCCCTCCCCTCTCTCTCTCTCTCTCTCTCTCTCTCTCTCTCTCTCTCTCTCTCTCTCTTTCTCTCTCTCTCTTTCTCTCTCTCTCCCTCCCTCTCTCTCTCTTTCTCTCTCCCTCTCTCTCTCTTCCCCCTCTATCTCTCTTTCTCTCTCTCTCCCCTCTCTTCTCCCCTATCTGTCTCAATCCCCCCACCCCCTCTCTCCTTCTTCTTTTCTCCCTCTCCCCACTACATGTTTGAGAACAGTGTCACAAAAAAGAACAGGTAAAATCATTGTCCACAGTGAATTGTCTGATTTGCAATTAACGGTTATTAAGTTTTATTCCTGTCCAATCACGGTAGTACGTTATATCCGCGGAAAATGTATACTTCCTCATTTTATTTACTGCTATATATGAGCAAAGGCGAAATATTAAAGACAATCAATCGGTGTGCCTTACAGTTTGCGACGCTGTGCGCACTCCCTATATAAGAATAAGCGTAATTCATTATCATCGTCAGTTTGTATAGACCATGGTAAGTTTATAATGCATAGAGTTGACAACGTTGATGTCAAATACGTTTGTCTTATGTGGTGTATGTTTAATTTACCAGAAATTGGATGTTCGTAACCATCGGATGATTTTGACTGACATCTTCATTTCCCCCAAAGAATTGCCTATCATATCTCCATGGAGCCCCTACGCTGGCATACGTTTGGAGATAAACAAGACAAAAAAAATGCACGTGGAAAGGGAAAAAATGAGGAACATGAACGAGTTACAGCGATTTATGTTCTCCCTAAGGGTCAACATGTCCCGCGCGGAGTCCAGAACACGATGCTTGACCAGCTGAGGTTGAAGAAGGGGGGGGGGTGAGGTGGAGGGGAAGGGTGGGGCGGGGGTCCTGGTCATGTAATGGTCTAGACGCAGGCCAATAATCTGGGCTTGAGTTATTGGCGTCCGCGTGATTACGTTAAAAAGACATCCCGGGGAGAGATAGGACTGCCTCCCAAGCTGTAGTCAAACGTTTGCTTAATGTGCTTGAATGTACTGCAGACTGTTGGGAGTGGAAGAATGTGTGAGTAATTTAGAGGGAAACATAATACTATACTGTAGTAGAGTGGTTGTACAACAGTGAGCCACTGTTTGTTTGTCTTATGTGTTGTTTGTAAAAGTTATGAGTAGTTTTAAGAATAATAATATTTTAACGTTATCAGTTCGTACTTTGGCATGGCATTTCCCTACCTTAAAATAAACAAGTTATATCTGACATCTTTGGGGCGATTTGAGGTACTAAGAATTGAGGTCAGAAACCAAAATATTTATACTCTATCTGCTCTATCAAAATCGTGATATTATTTGGAGTCTTTATCAAGATATTCAAAGAATTGCTTTCAAAAAAGCTTGGCATGACGTGAAACCCAAACTTTATAACGTCAAATTTCTCAAAACTACATGCTGGTTGATTTTTAAGTCTTTAAAAAAACGGTGAGCTTTTAACAATTTCTTTTCGAAAATTATGATTATTAAGTCAGCGACGAGGGTTTTGTACCAGGGACTAGGAACCTGTGAGGAACGTACGTATTCTGAGTTTGAAATGAAAAAGAAAGATAAGATTTGGGCTCTGCTTACATAACATTTGATTTTTATCCTTAAGTGAGTGTATGCATGTGTGTTAACGTGTGCATGTGTGTGTGTGTGTGTGTGTGTGTGTGTGTGTGTGTGTGTGTGTGTGTGTGTGTGTGTGTGTGTGTGTGTGTGTGTGTGTGTGTGTGTGTGCTATAGATCCAAAAAATTGCAACGAAATCCAACCGTTCATTGAAATCACATTAAAAAGATGACATACAGGGAAAATGCGATTCTCGCGATGACATACAGGGAAAATGCGATTCTCGCTTAACAATAACATCAAACAACAAAAGATCGTGTTATTATTTTACTCCATATTCGGAAACAAATCGGCTGTCTCGTTTCCCCTCTTCATGGAAACATAAAGTACGTTTCTATCTTAAATATCATATTCAGAAAGAAAGCAAGAATTGCTCTTCTTGCTCTGAAATTCGAATCAGGCTTTGTTGTGATGGAGTAACAGTACGCGCCAAAAAATATGTTTCTGCCCTCGCTTTTTGCAGAAGACGATTTCCTGTTTCTTCTCAAGAAGGCACGAAAATAAGAGAATAAGTAGTATGCATTATGTGCTGAATGTTTTTCAATATCATTGCAATACACAAAAGTATTATTCGCTTCATATACGAGGAAATTTCATATCAGTTTTACAGACATACTT
>NW_004797379.1:1085229-1109621 GCF_000002075.1 Aplysia californica | reverse complement strand
TGGAGGGGAAGGGTGGGGCGGGGGTCCTGGTCATGTAATGGTCTAGACGCAGGCCAATAATCTGGGCTTGAGTTATTGGCGTCCGCGTGATTACGTTAAAAAGACATCCCGGGGAGAGATAGGACTGCCTCCCAAGCTGTAGTCAAACGTTTGCTTAATGTGCTTGAATGTACTGCAGACTGTTGGGAGTGGAAGAATGTGTGAGTAATTTAGAGGGAAGCATATTATTATCCTGTAGTAGAGTGGTTGTACAACAGTGAGCCACTGTTTGTTTGCTTATGTGTTGTTTGTAAAAGTTATGAGTAGTTTTAAGAATAATAATATTTTAACGTTATCAGTTCGTACTTTGGCATGGCATTTCCCTACCTTAAAATAAACAAGTTATATCTGACATCTTTGGGGCGATTTGAGGTACTAAGAATTGAGGTCAGAAACCAAAATATTTATACTCTATCTGTTCTATCAAAATCGTGATATTATTTGGAGTCTTTATCAAGATATTCAAAGAATTGCTTTCAAAAAAGCTGTGCATGACGTGAAACCCAAACTTTATAACGTCAAATTTCTCAAAACTACATGCTGGTTGATTTTTAAGTCTTTAAAAAAACGGTGAGCTTTTAACAATTTCTTTTCGAAAATTATGATTATTAAGTCAGCGACGACGGTTTTGTACCAGGGACTAGGAACCTGTGAGGAACGTACGTATTCTGAGTTTGAAATGAAAAAGAAAGATAAGATTTGGGCTCTGCTTTTGTTACATTGATATTCTTACTCTTACATAACATTTGATTTTTATCCTTAAGTGAGTGTATGCATGTGTGTTAACATGTGCATGTGTGTGTGAGTGTGAGTGTGAGTGTGAGTGTGTGTGTGTGTGTGTGTGTGTGTGTGTGTGTGTGTGCTATAGATCCAAATTTCCAAAAAATTGCAACGAAATCCAACCGTTCATTGAAATCACATTAAAAAGATGACATACAGGGAAAATGCGATTCTCGCTTAACAATAACATCAAACAACAAAAGATCGTGTTATTATTTTACTCCAGAAGTACATGGAAAGAAAACCGTTAATGTAATATTCGGAAACAAATCGGCTATCTCGTTTCCCCTCTTCATGGAAACATAAAGTACATTTCTATCTCAAATATCATATTCAGAGAGAAAGCACGATTATTGCTCTTCTTGCTCTGAAATTCGAATCAGGCTTTGTTGTGATGGAGTAACAGTACGCGCCAAAAAATATGTTTCTGTCCACGAAAATAAGAGAATAAGTAGTATGCATTATGTGCTGAATGTTTTTCAATATCATTGCAATACACAAAAGTATTATTCGCTTCATATACGAGGAAATTTCATATCAGTTTTACAGACATACTTTAATGAAACTCGGAGCGGTTAGGAAATAAAAACGTAAAGTTTTTGAAACAACGTTACACTTCGAGGTGGGATATACAATCCTCCACTGAACGGCAAAAAAATATTATTTAATGAAAGATATTCGCTTAAACACCTCGTAAAGTTGTGTCCCTTTTTTATTCTTTCCCAAAAAGCCTTGGCAGATAAGAGTATTATTATTATTTTATTATTATTATTATTATTATTATTATTATTATTATTATTATTATTATTATTATTATTATTATTACTTTCCCAATTGTTATTATTCGGAGGCAAACTGAAAGTAATTAAAAAACACACTTTATGAAATGTCATCTTGATAGTAGGATAGTCTCTCTCTCTCTCTCTCTTTCTCTCTCTCTCTCTCTCTCTCTCTCTCTCTCTCTCTCTCTCTCTCTTTGTTTGTCTCTTTTTTATCCGCTATCCCTTTTCTCTTTTCTCTCTGTCTCTATCTCTTTTCATTTGTCTCTATCTCTCTCTCAAATCTACCCTTCTCCCTCTCTATCTGTCCTCTTCTATATCTGTCTTTCTCTATCTCTCTACCCCCCTCTCTCTCTCTTTCTCTCTCTCCCTCCCCCCCCCCTCTCTCTCTCTCTCTCTCTCTCTCTCTCTCTCTCTCTCTCTCTCTTTGGGTACTTTCACATTTATCATCTAGACAGGCGTGAATACGTTTTCTCATGAATTGAATGAGATTTTGAATCAAACACTGGGGCATTGAGCCCTTTCTTGATGGATTGCAACCCCCCCTCCCCCCCTCCCCCCCCCCTTTGTTGGATGTTTCCAAGTTTATTAGCATTACAAGCGCCCAAACGACAGTCATGTTTGTCCCCAAATGGTTCTATATGAAATAATATCCTGTGGATAAAAAGGCAGGCCTTCGTGACCTTCAATTCCTACCGGATTGATTCAAGAACTTATGTTTTAGCAAGCGTTTTTAAGGCCCTAGCACTCTAATACAACCATAGGGGACTAAGATTAGAGGTTTTCAAAGAGAGTAACAAATATTCACGAGACAAACACACACACAAACACAAACACACACACACACACACACACACACTCACACACACACACGCGCGCGCGCACACACATACACACACACAAAATAGGTGGAGAGATAGGGACGGTAATTGTTTGAAAGGAAATAAAGAGCTTACTACACCAGAACACCCGCCAACCACCCACTCCTAATGAGCTTTGTTGACGTTCTCTCCTTCTCGCTAGACGTGAGTGCAAGTCTGGGGCCGAAGGTGAACCTAGAGACTAAGACCTGTGAACACCCTTTAACAAAAGAGGCAGACAGAGTTTGTCATGTATGATCTCTGCACATTATCCAGAGGTTATTAATGGAAAGGAATTATTTACAGGCGCACTAGTATAACTAATTAAAGTATGCTAATAATCTATGTATGTAACTAGTATTGCTATAAGTATTTCTATACCAGAGTGTGTGGTGGAGCGGTTAGGCGTTTTGCTGTCGCACACAGGAGACCATCCGAGTTCCATTACTGTTTTGAGAGAAAAATGTATCAAGTATTTCGTGGTCTTTCTGCTGGGATGTTGTTTCTCTATCACCCAAGGTTGACCTTGATAGACAGGGTCAGGAGCCCGTGTCCTAAACATTTTAAATTGTGTCGATGGTGGGTTTAGTTAGAAATGAAATAGAGGAACACGAATAGAAACATTGCAACGTGATTTGTTTGTGTAATACCACTGTATAATTTTGACCTCCAATTTCCTCGCTATAGCTTTATGAGTTTTGCTGTCGGTGGTTAGAGGGCGCCTCTGGTAGATCCTACTTCTCAAATGAAATAATAAAGAAAAATCGTGACGCAATTAAAACATAATACTATACTGTAGTGTTTAATTCTTTTCGATCCTTTGTTTTTCTTTTTGGTAAGTGTTTTACGGCGCTCGCAACCGCATTTGTCATATAAGGGCGCGAGACATATTTCCTATCTTTTCGGTCCGTCATTTTTATCTTTCTTTACCACGTTTACTAATCCTGATGCCATCATACCAATATTTTTCCAATATTTCTATTTTTTAAATTGAATATTTCGTTCTCTAGCGAGTGGTTGGAGGGCGCTAGTGGCTGGCCCTACTTCTATTATCTCCCTCTATTGTTTCTGTTGGTATGTCTTGCTTCATCCCTGCATTATACAACCATTACTGTGTTGGTGTACTTCTATTTTTACTCAAACTCAAGAAAATTTCGTTACTGTTCAAGTAGATCCCTGAGATTATCGGTAATTAAAAGGAGCCATAATATCAGCTCCCGCGGTGTAGCGATAAAGCACTATGCCGTTACATGAAGGACATACGAATTGAAATCTTGTGTTGGGAGGATATTTTTACAACGCAGTCTGGAGTTCATTTCACGCATGGATTTCTCCGTCTGTTACTGCTGCCTACTACTCAGACAGGGCCGAAGTTCGGCGCCAGAGTCCTAAAGGATCTACTATTTTTATGTTTTCCTTGGAAGCGTATTATTCCAAGTAAATCGGAGGCTTTATTTGGTTTTGGGTTTTTTTTTTGTTGTTTTTTTTTTGGTCTGTTTCTTTGGGTTCGTTTTTTCCGTCAGTCGGATAGGAAATTATATCCATTTCGGCCTGGGTTGGTCCTGATAGACAAGGTCAAAGAAGCCCGCTTCCTAAATGATCTAAATATTGTCGATGGGGACTTAAAACGTCAACAGTCCCAATGTACGAGCAAAAATGAGGGGGGGGGGGGTATTTATTCATTTTCCCTCGATTGCTTCTGTTTGCTTGTCTTATTTTCTCCGAAAACTAGGAAACCATTAATGTGTCGATGTTCGTCATAAACGACCCATCACACCCCCTTTCCAGACATATTGTAAGATCACGCAGTGGCAGATAAGCACCTTTAAATACAAAGAAATAAATATACAAGAGCAGTTTTTACCATCTAGTTTAACACTACTGTCAGAATAAGTATCAAACGGGTATTGCTTTTTCGAGTATGTATTTATATAACATGAAAGGTCTTGTGTTTAAACTCCTGCACGTAGTGGAATGATGCATCTGAAGTGGCATGTACATTTTGTTAGCTTTACTTTTTTTTCCACATTGAATTTTAATGAGAGTAATAATCTATCATTTATTTTTCATGTATACCTGCATGTGTTTTACGGCTCTTAACAGCCCAGGAAAATTTCCCTCTGGAACAATAACGTATTATCTTAATCTTAATCTTAATCTTAATAACTCAACCAGTCTCAGACCACGTCGCGGGTGGTTGGAGGGCGACCCTGGAAGGTCCTACTTCTTTTCTTTCCCTCTGTTGGTTCTGTCTATCTGTCTTGTGTCTTCTTCCCCTGCGCTGCTGATGTTTACGGTGTCAACGTGTTTCTCTTTATTCAAATTAAAAAACCAGACTCTTTTATAATATTATGGTTTAAAGCAAAATTTTTACCAGTCTCTACAGCAGACTGGGGTTCATTTCACGCATGGGTTTCTCCATCTGTTACTACTGCTGACTCAAAGCTCACAGTCAAAATTCTAAAGGATACACTATGTCTTGTCTTTTCTACTGAAGTGTACTTTCGAAAAAATCGTTTTTGTTTGTTTGTATTGTTGTTGTTGTTGCTGTTGGGGTTTTTTCGTTTTGTTTTGTGATTTTTTAGCATATGCGTGGAGAAACTACATTAGGTCGTGTATCCCAGAGTAAATGTGATATACATCAAAACGTTATGGTTCTTTTAGGAAACTCTATGGCTTTTTTAGTTAACTCTATGGTTCTTTTAGGAGGTGGGTTACTTTGACCCCATTGTCGTTGAAAATCTTGGCAGTGGAAAGGATACAGCATCCCTGTAGGAAAGACGGATACAATCTAATCTCTATACATTTTTTATAGTTCTGTCTAGTTGCTAAGGAAAAAGACTAACCATTGCACTCACTGTCAACTGGTTGTTATCTCGTAGCACTCTATGGGCAAACACGCAAAAAGATAACGTATCGCTAACTCAGAATTACAAAGTTCTACCTGACATTTTTTTGCCGTTTTCAGTTACTAAAACTATGGGGTCAGAAAATAAATGTTCAAATTGCTCTGTAAAAATCGTAAGACTATTTGGAGTCGTAGTCACGATATTCAAAGAATTGTATTCGAAAAAGCTTGACTTGTGAAACTTACCCCTATTTTTTTTATATTTTTTTTTGGGGGGGGGGGGAATTGACGTCTTATTTTTCAAAACTACGTGTATGTAAAGAGCAGATAGAGCTTTGTGGTTTTAGGAGAGCCGTATATTATGTATGAAGCTTAAAACATAAGTTGTGCTTTATCGCAAGTAGTCTGCAAGTGTAGTTCGCCAATACTTTTTGAGTGTCTTAGACAAGCCGTTCCTATACTAAGCCCTGAAAGTAACATTTGTTTTTACTGGATAACGTTATTTTGCTAATTGTAACTATTTTGTATTATAATATACACTTTTCCTTCCTTGTCATCTTTAAGAATTTGAATTTCGACAAAATATTTAAGTTCTTATGCAAATTATTTGTACCTAAGTCATATTATTTTCATGCTTTTTCATCTTTAACTTCACCACAGATTAAGAAATTGCAATATAAAGATGATTAACACACTTTGGGCTTAGTAGAATGGAACAAATGGCCGACGGTATGTACCTTTACTCAGCCTTGAGAATCGTGCTTGAAACTCATCACGGTTCAGGTACCGTTCCCTCCTATTCAATTTATCATATCAGCAATCTTTATGGACCCCGCCAGGGCAGACAGCTGAGTGCAGTCTGTGCTTTGTATTTTTCATCGAAGTGCTAGTCTGCCGTCAGTTTTAAAAGAACAGTATATGCAGATTTTACAATTTTACAAGAGTGAGTGTTATTACCAAGAAAACAACATTTTTTGCTTTAAAGATGCTATGGGAGCGATTATTAACATTGTATACTTAAAAATGTTGACTTTTGTTTGCAAAGAGTTTGTTCTCTTAGTAAAAATATTTAGATGTTTGGCTCCACTGCACAATTCTTTAAAAAAAACAACAACCCAAAAACAGAACAAACCTACCAAACACTACTTTTTTCTTAAAAGTCGGAAGTAGGGAGCGCCTGTTATGACAGTGTAAGTGAGACACAGCTGTGGAGTACATAGGCAAACAATGTCTTATCAAGAGCATTACGACTGGCATGTTTTCTGGAAATCGAAATTTCTCGATTTAGAAATACATTACTCGTGCACCATGATGATGTATTGATTTCTTGAGTAAAGAATATCGCACCGACGAGATAACAACAGTTGTATAGTTCAGCAGGAGGAAAAGAAAAGCAGACAGACAGACGGACAGAACCAACAAAGGAGTACCACTGGGTCAACATCCATCTTCTACACGAATAAGACAAGTATGTGTGAAATAACAAACGCTCAAAAACAACCCAAATTCAAGAAGCTGGGTTAAGTTTGTTTCTCTTTTTTTGTCTCGTTTTGTCTTTTTTGAAGGGGGAGGGGGAGGTGTTACTTTCCCATAGGTATTATTTTGATCTTTTAGGAGAAGGGCCATTGAATAAGATAAAACATCCCATGGAAATACATTAAAATTTCGAGGACATGTTGGTTTCCTTCTTCTGCGTGTGTCAAGACATGCAACAGAAGAGCATCGACACGACAGTTGGTATCTAGTTTTCGGTAAAAGCGAGAAGGACAGACAGAAAAGATAAGTATATTTAAATAGAAATAGAGAACACCAATAGCACATTCTACCGACCCACACTTACACGTAAATAGGATCTCTACACTACTATATCGGGACATTCATTTCGTTCCAAAAGTACGAGATTATGCCCCTAGATTTGTCTGAGTCGCATAATTTCCTTGTTACCCGCGTCTGTGGTGTAACGGATAAGCACTTCCTCTCAGCTTATTAATATGTTGGCCTTGACAAGTAAGGGTAGATGCCCGCCTCCTGGAAGTAGATTGTGTCGGTGGAGGCTTCAAACATCCAAATTAGAAACTAAAAAACTAAAGACGAGAAGAAAAGAAAAAAACCCACAATCTCCCCCCCCCCCCTTTCATAAAAATACAACAACAACATCTTTAAAAAGAAAACTTTCCTGATGCGTTTATCAACAGATCAGCAAGAATGCTTCGGATTCCTGAGCAAACCTGAACAGTCTATAGACAAATGTTTTAATTTTGGAGAAAATGCTACATGGTTCAGCCCAGCGACTTAGTGGGGCAATATAAGCAACCTGCAATTAAACTGCATCATATAGCCTGCTAATTGACTCTACAGAAACAAGCCACTAATGAAGGAAACCTGCTTCTTTCCAGCAAATACGTGCTTTCCTTCGCAGGGAGGAAGAGGGAGGGGGAGCGCAGGAGAGAAAGAGAGACAGAGAGAGAGAGAGAGAGAGAGAGAGAGAGAGAGAGAGAGAGAGAGAGAGAGAGAGGGAGAGAGAGGGAGAAAAAAGTGGGAGACAGGAAGATAGATAAATAGATAGATAGATAGATAGATAGATAGATAGATAGATAGATAGATAGATAGATAGATAGATAGATAGATAGATAGAGATAGATAGATAGATAGATATATAGATAGATAGATAGATAGAGAGAGAGAGAGAGAGAGAGAGAGAGAGAGAGAGAGAGAGAGAGAGAGAAAGAGAGAGAGAGAGAGAGAGAAAGAGAGAGAGAGGGGGGGCGGTGGTATGTGTGTAGCGGTATGCTAACACCGAGGCTCCTTGGTGGCTTTTCATGTTTCGGAAATGTGGATTTTGTGTAAACCGATAATACACCCGCAGACTAGTCGAACGTATGCAAATACGTGAAGTTGAAAATGAAATATTTTCGCCTGGCGTCTGTGGTGTAGCGGTTAGGCGAGTAGACGTCGTAGGCAGTAGACCCGAGTTCTGTTCTCACGTAGGCGGACATTTTATCCAGGATCTGGATATTTTTTGTTACTGGGAAGTTGATATCCCACTCACCTCGAGCTGGTAAAGACAGGGAGGTCCGAAACCCGCTTCCTAATTTCGAGATCTAAATTTGACTCTAAGGAGGTGTAAGAACACCTGCATTAAGCGCAAACATGACTTGTCCGGAAAATAACAATATTTTGTCTGTGCACCATGAAAATGTATAAAGACCAGAAAGCATTTTTCTCAGACAACAACAATCTGTTTGATTTTTCAAACAGTAATTGTTCGTAAATCAAGTATTTTTGCTTGCTCTTTTCAGCATTTAGTTTTTGAATTGTGACAAAATCTTGCACGAGACATATGTAAACGAGACCTCTCAGATTAAGAAATGCAATTATAAAAAAACAAAATTTCGGCTCAGTACATCTGATCAATGGCCGACGCTTTGCTGCCAAACATGACCTCATAGGAACGCAGTGTAGTTGTTTTCAGATAAGTTTTAAACCAAAGGTGTAGCGATTTGGGTTTAACTCGAGAATAGTAGATGGCCAGATTACAGTAAGTTGCCAACAGACTTTGTATTTCACATTAAACCTTGAAGAATTTAGTGCTAAAAAAGGGTTTTAAAAAAACCTACAAACACCCGGATAACCGCATAAGACAATAAATATTCTACTATTTGGCCAAAATGTAAATCCATGTTCTGTTCGATGTGGCACCTGTTATCACTTAAATCTGCGATTAAGTTCCTCACGTATCAGACACGGAAACTTATTGAAAATCAGACGGAACCCCCCCCCCCCCCCCCCCGTTCCATTTTCCTGTGATTTCTTTGTATACATACAGAGCAGTGCCGCTCTGAATCATGTCAGAGGTGTTGTTCTCTAGTTCTTCAGTTCATCATGATAACCAACACGCCGCACCGCGCTGCACCAAGATAAACACGCGAAGGAGGAATTAAAACAATGTGCTAAAAGTATTCTCTGGTGGTTGACGCCATAATATACTCCTTGAATAATAACAATACTATATGTAGACGGGCAAATGAAAAAGCAAAGGAGATCGTACTTGAAAAGCCAACATGAGCCTTTTGCTGATAAAAAAAACATATCAAGGAAAAATACCACATGCAACTTCTGGGACATTTGAATAGGCAAAGAAGCCTTGAACATCTGCTTTTGCGGGCAAAATTGAAGGCGAACGAAGCAGGAGCAGACGCAGAGCTGCCTATTTAGAGAGCCTAAACAGATGGGTGACGGGGAAAGATCAGGACTATGTACATAACCTTTTTGGGAGCATTTGAGCCGAAGAATGCTCACGAACCATGATCACCGATGCCAGACGAAAATCTGGCACTTGATGGTAATGATGAGACCGTGCACTGTCATGGCTGCCGCTCTATACTCTACAAAAAAACCCAACAACGTTGCTGCAATGATGACCACATTGGGCGTACAATTGAAGGGCGAATCATCAGTCTCGCTGTAGGGAATTGAACGCACCACCTTTTTCTCCTTGTCCTTTATTTGGTTCCAAATAAAGTCAATGGCTCTCTCCATGATGAACTGGAATCACGTCAAAATGCATATTGCTGAATATAATAATACAAGTCTACATTTCTCTATCTTAGAATAACAATTTTTTTATTTGCTCAGTACCTAGTTTTGAGAAATGTGAGGTAAAAAATCTTGTGTTTCACAACATGTCAAGCTTTTTAAATGCAATTCTTTGAATATCTTGATAACGGCTATGAATGATCTTACAATTTTGATAAAGGAGTACAGAACGCTTGGGTTTTGTTTTTTTACATCATCGTCTTAGTAACTCAAAATGGCCAACAATGTCAGATAGAACTTTGTAATTCTGGGGTAGCGATTTGACCCCATAGGAAGCTGTAAATCAAAACAAAAATCACTACACAAAAGATGCTGCTTCACAGAAAAAAGTGACATCCTTACAGTTTCTAAGAGATTTGAACTGTTGATCAAGTCAGTGATAATAATTATGGGGTCATGTACCTAAGTAAATATTTGTTTGCCTTAAATAAGCTGTACACATACATCTTATTAATTATGCTGAAATTGCCATATCAGCATTTGATCACTATAATACCCACTTTGAACCCTTTCTCGTTCCAACCCTCCAATGGATTTTTCTTGGTATCTAAACAGGTAAGCCAAATCTCTATCTGCACGCCCCTTTGGCTGATCGGGACTAATTCAAACAATTTGGCTTTAGATTACTAGTACTAGTGTTATAATGTAATCCCGTCTGCGAGAACGAGGACTACTTCAACAAATTTACCTTTCAGCTAGTAGCTTAATAGTGTCCCTGCAATGAGATGATGGCATAAAGTCAAAATGTCCGGAGGTTTGCATATTTCTAGTTCTTGCTGGTTGCTTGAAATATAAAATGTTGTCTGCGTCATGTACTGTTCGTTGTAAAACCTTTTTGTGCGAAAAACGTCTAGTCTAAGATCAACATACAGAGAGCGGTTTCTTTATAGGAATCAACAATAAACTTTGAGATTAGGGAAAAGATGGGGGGGGGTGCTTAGGTCAATGGTTCTCAAACACTCAGTAAACTCCAGAACACATCACATCGCTCAGAGTCGCCTGATTAAGTCACCTAAACATCTCTAGTTTGCAAGCTCTACAGTAAGAAAGTACACCCACCCCCAAACACACACACACACACACACACACACACACACACACACACACACACACACACTCACACTCACACACACACACACACACACAAACACACACACAAAAACAGCCTAGCATAATAGCCCAGAAAAAGGGGAGTTCAAGCGGTAAGGTTATATGGCTATATTTGTTTTCTCTATTTCTTTATCTTTATAGATAAAGTAGAAAATCGCAATAAGAATTTGTATTGAAGATTACTGTTTGCCTTGCTTTATCTAGAGAATGGGGTAGTTTTTCCATACCAGATTGATGTGTATTCCGGAACAAAGTACGGAGATTCTCTCTATCCGTAGCTAATCGTAATCGTTGCGTGGTTTTTGTCCGAGCTGACACAACACAATACATGTATCTTGGCAACACTACAAATAATATGCCGCTTGTCTTTGTCTGGCATTAAGTTCATTTGGTGTAACATGTAAGTTGTTGTTGTTTTGATTTTTCTGGAAGGTTGAGGCGGGGTGTAGAGAGAGGAGTAGGACTAATAAGACAATAAATAAGAGGAGGAGAAGAAGGAGGAGGAGGAGGTTGAAGAAGAAGAGGAAGTGGAGGAGAAGGAGAGGGGAGGAGGAAGAGGAAGAGACAGAGATGGAATGGCAAGAGCAGGGGCAGCAGAAAGAGAAAGGAGGAGGAACGGGACGAAGAGAAGGACGATGAAGAGGCAGAAACTTTCTATTATGCCCTCAAGGCATGCACTCGGCCCAATGGAAACCGGTATTTTGTTGTTCATTTAAGCTTAAATGGCACTGCCCATGGTGTGCACACAACTCAGCAAAGTTTTAATTGAGAACAAAGAGCAACTAGACAGTGTGGGCTCTTGAAGTTCAATTGATCTGTGCTATGGTGTTGTTGTCTTTTAAAAAGAAAATTTGGTCACGTTCCGTATGAAGTCAAGACTGGGCAAATAGTTGAACTATGTTTCCTTAAACAAAAATGTGTAAACGATATCCATGTCACCATTATTCTACATTGTTATTTTTAATGGTAGAGCAATGATGGTGATGATGCTGTTGTTGCTGCTGCGTTGAGTATCTTTCTATGTGTACGTTTTGTCTGTAAATCAGTCAAGTCTCTCCCTTCTTGGCTTCTTAAACAATGCTGCTGTTGCTGCTGTTGCTGCTGCTGCGGCTGATGATGATGATGATGATGATGATGATGATGATGATGATGATGATGATGATGATGATGATGATGATGATGATGATGATCAGAGCTTATACGTTGCACTGATGTCGACAATGTTTTCGTTAGATCCCTTGGTGGTCTAAAATCGATAAGAATAGGCCTCGGCCTCCACCAGGGCAAAATTGAAAAATTCCTACCACCTGAAAATGTTTAATATGTCCTGCGCACTAATGTGACTTAAGACAGCTGCGAGCACCGTACCACATTTACCACCCCCCCCCCCCCAAAAAAAAAGAAACCCCCCCCCCAAAAAAAACCCGTCAGACTCATACACCATCATACCCGACAACATATTCGTGCTTTTTTATATTCAGTAGTAAAAACCAAGCAACTAGAAGCGAATCAGAACAAAATACAAGACGAAACGAAACAAAATCTACCTCTTCCCCTTTAAATACTAATAAAAACATTCGCCCTTTTTTGGTCAAATCCGGCAACATCCTCTGCGGTGTAGCGGGTAGGAGGATTGCTGTCGAACCACAGAATAGCAGAGTTCGATTTCTGATTGGGGATAATTTTTATCGAGTATCTCGGTCTTTCTGCTGTAGAAACGTGTATCTCTCATACCCAGGGTTGGCACTGTCAGGCAGGGTCGAAGCCCGCCTCCTAAATTATTATCCAAATTGAGTCGAGAGAGGAACGTGTGCGTGTGGGGGAGGGGTGAGGGGTAAAACGCTTACTTATTTTAAAAAAAAAATACATTTTAAAAAACCTCACACCTTCTACGCGTCACGCCAAGATCATAACCACTTGTGCACTTACGTCTTTTATTTGTTCAGCCTATGATTTCTTGAAATAGCGCTAGATAGAACACGATAGGATCTATTGTTTGTCTCTTTTAGCTTTCGTTTAGTTTCGGCTTTTTGTATCGAAAACCTTACACAAAAGTGGTTTTGTGTGTGTATGTGTTATTTGTTTTTGTTTTTGTCGTTTATTTTATTTAATGAAGCCGCAACTAGACAAAATCGGGAGTACTCTGCGAGCCAAACGCAGTTTAGGAGTACAATTCACCCCTTTTAGGCCGTACGATGACATCATTTGGCAAGAGTGCTGGAGGCCAAACAGAAAAAGCGAATCCACAGTGTTGGAGCCGTAACTTGACAAATCCTTCAATTATTTAGCTATCCTCGGTACCGCAGGTGCTTCGAAGGTGCTGGTAATGAATCCTACTTTTTTCCTCTCCCTCTCGCTATCGACAACATATTCTTGCTTTTTACCTTCAGTAGTAAAAACCAAGCAACTAAAAGCAAAGCAAAAGACAAACGAATAATAAAATACCAACCCCCTTTAAAAAAAACAGGCGGGTTTCGGTCAGAAAAAAATGGAGCAACTTCATTGAGTTGGGTTGGGTTTTTTTGTTGTTTTTTTTTTGCCAAATTGTTAGAAATTTGATTTCGATAGGAAACAAATGGCTAGCAACTTCTACTCATAGCACAGAGTGCATATGAAGAGATTGTTTGATTGTGTTTATCTTGAATCGAATTAATATGGCTTGTAGTGTTAAATTGGTATGTTTAAATTTGGCGGTATTCATATTCCTTACTCTTTTGAAGCGTTAAAACTGTAAATATAGGAGGTGTATACCACTGTATAAACTGATCGATACAGCATTTCGAAGGATTTTTTCTGATTACCAATCTTAAGTGCACGACGGATTAAGACCCCCCAAAAAAGTAACCGTTTAGATGAAATTATCAGCTGCAATGAACTTACTTACTTACATGCCAAAGTTTGCAATACGTTCTTCTTTTCTGCGTTAATGAATGTCGAGAACGCATTAATTAATACATATTATGTAAAATTTCACCAGTTTAAACTATAGTTACTGGCACTGAGTATATTTCTTTATGTCTTGCCTGTTATTTCTCTTTTAGATATAGTGGCAGGACGATTTCATATCCCCTATAGTTTTTCAATGTTCACCCACTTATCTTGCTCTATCTATCTATCTATCTATCTATCTATCTATCTATCTATCTATCTATCTATCTATCTATGTATCTATCTATCTATTTGCCTATCTATCTCTCTATCTGTCTATCTATTTCTCTGTCTGCTTTCGGTTTGTCTGATTGCTTGTCTGTCTGTCTGTCTGTCTGTCTGTATGTATGAAGGTCTGTCTGTCCGTCTACCAGTCTGTCTGTCTTAATCTACAGAGAATGACGGCGTCACAACTCGTAACGCAGTGGAGTTCTAGACATTGCACATTCCCAACACAATACTTTATGCAATCTTTCTAGACATGCAAGGATCGATATGAATAGACTAGACCATAACAACTGTAATCATAGTTAAAAACACCCAGACAGGCATGTCCAAACTAAAACTATACAAACCTGTCCATATCAAAACGGAATAAAACAACCAATAGCAACTGCATACACCAGATCATAACACCGGCAGAGACCCCTCTTTGACACTACCATAGTGTGATCTACAAAGTACAAAAATAATACACATTTCTTTGGAGGCTGATTTGCAACAAAGGGGTTTTGATGGTTGAAAAAGCAGTCGAAATTGTTTGCGTCCCTCATCTCATAGGATGAAAAGTTGTTATTTTTTTACCTACGCAGACAAGTGCCATATATACACGCTTAAGGTAATACGTATATACACACAGTTCACATCTCATCCCTCTCCCAAAAAACGACAAACAAAAAACCCCCACCCAAAACAATACTAAATTAAAACGAAACGAAACGAAACGAAACGAAACGAAACGCAGCAAACAATTCCCACAGTTCTTCCTCTCTTACAATCCATTCTCCTTTCGTCTCTCTCCCCCCCCCCCTCTCTCTCTCTCCCTTTCTCTCTCTCTTCCCTCCCACCCTCCCCTCCAACCTCCTGTCTCCCTCTGCTTCTTTACCCGTAGTATTGTGCCCTTTTACTTGATTTCTGAAGGGAAAAAATGCGTGGTATCACCATAAAACAGCAAGACAATGTCTCTGGCAAGGAGCCCCACGGAAATATTGCAACCAGTGTAATCACAGAAAACAGTCCTAAACCACACCCGGTGACAGGTTTACCGGCGTGAGCCTAGATGAAGCGCAGGGAATAACCGATTAACTTGAACAGAAAGCCGTTTTTTCTTTTTTTTTATCACTGTCAAGAAAACGCAAGTGAGAAAAACAAATCAGTGAGGCGCCATGGTGAAATCAGGCGCTCGTCAAAGTAATGAAATCGAAGAAACTGGCATTATTCCACCAGTTTGTCAATTTTTCCAGAATTTTTTTTTTTTTTTTTTGGCTCAACACCTTTTATGTCAATAGCAAAATACATTTTCATTTGAATGTTACTGAAAAACGTCGATCAAAGGCACAAAATAATTATGTAAATTTTCAGTTTCCAATGAGTCTCACGCTATTTATTGAGGCTACCAAACTTTGGCGACCATTTCCTCGCTAATTCTATCTCCGAAGTCAGGCGACCCCACCTCCTTCAATTTTCAAATACCTCGACTTCTATTTAAAAGGATTGGGTAATTTTTCATCGAAATATAAACAAATCAACAAGTTTTAAGACCATACCAATGACTCTACAGGCTCTATAATAAAATTACCGAGAGCCTGATTCCACCGCGTTCTTCTATTTTTGGGGGGGAATGGATGTGGGGTAGAGCTGGGGTTGGGTGTCATTTTTGTTCAATAACTGCTCCAGGTTTATAGCACAATGGGCAACAGAAAGAGATTTATTCCATAATAACGACAATAACCTTGTCTCTTCATTCATTTTTTTTTTTTGAGAATTGTTTCCATAATATGCTTGGCTTGATTCCCGCATCCACATCCCTTGGAAAACTGAATCAATGTTCATCATATATGATCAATTTAAGCAAAAACAAACCTTCCTGCAGATTGAATTATTCATCAATTCATACTTATGACATGGGTTTTATTTTTAATGCACGCGTTTTTTACCCCCTCATCGACAAGATTTAAATCATTTTGAGTGTCAGGGTCAACTAGAGCTTAGAAGGATACAACGTCCCAGCAGAAAGACCATGATGTTCGACAAAACTCTCTCCAAGGTGAATCGGATTTGGGTCGTCTGTAAGAGTTTAAGAAGCACTCAATTGCTACACTATAGACTCCGGTGACTGTCTCTTGCCAGTTAAAATATTATTATGTTCGGCATATGTCTTTGTAATGACCAGCTCAGGCGTTCTGAGAATCGAACCCTAAAAGTCACGTGAAGAGGTACAATGTGTATTCTGTTTAATTTTTTTCTATACCCAATTTTACCCTACAACTTTTTATCAAGAAAAATTACGTTCTTGTGACCTTTAATGAAGTGGAACCTTCTCGAACTTTCGTCTTTCGAAGAAACACGACAGGGTTCGTTTAGCATTTAACAAATGAGTAGCTGCCTTGTTATTTTTCTGCCTCCGTTCATCTTCCCTTTTCTAAAAGCCCTAGGCTCTGTGTAAAGGAAAGGTCACAACTGGTGGCCAAAGGTCATGCCCAGTGAAATTACAGAAATATCTCCTAGTCCACGGCTGCCCTTTTCTTTCCATGGTCTCGACCACCACACGTGAGGAATACATCCAGGAACGAAATATTTATGGTTTGTTTTTAGTTTGTTTTTGTTTGTTTGTTGTTTGTGTGTTGTTGATTTTTATATTTCATTCAGAAGCCCAGGAACACTGACCATGTTTCACAAAATCATATATTCACGGACTTTCCTTTCTTTAAATATACCATGAGATTTAACTATCAAACCTACAATAGGTACATTGATGTGCCTTTTCAAGATGGAACTCGAGCTTGTCGGTGAGATGCCACTTATAAGCTATACTTTTTAATTCAGGACCTGTTCCTTCAGTACGTTGGTTTAACCTTTCCTCTTCATAAAATTACGGATAATTTGTTGACATGTCGGTGTGCATGTTTTACTCAGTGGCCAATTGCCGATCGAAAATTACCGTAAGTCATCGCGTACAGAACAGGACATTTTACCAAAAGTACAGGTTTTCATA
This sequence comes from Aplysia californica, assembly GCF_000002075.1. NCBI lineage: Eukaryota > Metazoa > Mollusca > Gastropoda > Aplysiida > Aplysiidae > Aplysia > Aplysia californica. Next base: position 1,092,467 of record NW_004797379.1, on the reverse strand, counting down.
GTCGCCTTGTATTTTATCCATGAGATGTAAAATTAGAGCACCCCTCCCCCCCTCCAAAAGATTTGAACAAAAATGAAGAAAATCAAAAAAGAACAAACAAGCAAACAAACCAAACAAAACACAGACACACAGACACATTGCGTCAGATCAGTGGAACAAGAGTTTACACCACATGGTAGGTGGTAAAATATGTCTGCTCTTTGTTTCGAAAAGTAGATCTAGATCTGTGAATGCTGAAAAAAGAGGCTGATTTAAAAAAAAAACATTTTAAAAAACAAAAACAAAAACAACATTGATATATTTATATATTTTAAAGTACGGCTGTTGATGATTTTCGTTCTTCATTGGCGAAGATGACTTTAACTCCATATCACTGGAAGGGTGGGGTGTGTGAGGAGATGGCTGATCAGTCCGATCTTCGCTCGGAAATGTCTGTTGTAGTGGGGGCAGGGGATGTTTGGGGCTGAACTAGACTGGAAGATAAGGCTCTTTCGGTCTTTTCTCAGCTAGTAGCCGTCTCCATTCTTTATTTCTGGTGCGTCTTTCTTCGGACTTGGCGACTCCTGATGTTACTAAGGAGCGCCAAACTGTGTGATTGCAGGCAGATTCTTCCCAGGGGGTATGATCAATGGCACATCTCTTTAGGGATGTTTTCAAAGCTGTTAAAGAAAAAATCCACTAACAAAGGCGACTGTGCTTGCTATGAAAACGTTGGCGTGTCTTATCTGATCAACATTGAGACTTATACTACTAATAATTGATAATAGATATCCTTTGTATAGCGCAAATCCTCGCTCAACAGCAAGCTCTGTACGCTTCCCAAAATTATATTATACCCCAAACAGACCTGAGAGCATTCTGAAACTACCTCAACTTCCTTGAAAGTCTACGGGGAAAGCGGCCTTTTAAAGGTGCAAAAGCACTAACATACTGGTGTAAACATTTGGATGCCTTACAATAAAAAATAAATTATCTGAAAATGAAGAACAAATCTATCTCTGAACTGTGCATGTATCTCAAGGAGTTAATTTACTTTTTTCCCACCAAACAACTGCAACCACAAATACAAAATTATCCCCCTCCACCCCTCCATTCAACAGTTGAACCCTTTCAACGCATCTTTTCCTTATAACAATCCTATCTATTCACTACAGGAGTTGCCAAAATATTTTTTTGGTCTCCGGCTTTTCAAACAAGAAAAATGGTAAGCTGTTTTTTCTACAACTACACACATCTTTGGGATAGAAAATGAAATAGAGTTGAACGCAAAATTCAATGTAAGAAGAAATTTTGCCTCTGTGTTGGCCTGTATCTTTTGACACAAGTCAATATTAATTGCTTGAGAGATGACAGTTATCAGAAAACAGAGATAAACTCGCTTTGATCAGCTCAGACTATGTAACATCAAAATTTGCAATTATAGAAAGGGGCTTGCTTTTCAGTTCCAATAGCTTACCTGCCTCTGTAGAATAAAGATCAAACTCTAAACTGTTCTCTTTCTTCTAAGAAATAATTATTTTCATTTTTTTATGACTTGAAAGCCTCACCAACATCCCTATGAAAACTAAATCAACGTTCAAAAATGATTATTTTTAGTACAGACAAAAGGTCAAGCAGACTCAATTACCCATGTTGTCCTCATTTCATACACTAAGCTTGTTTTGATGCCAAACACTTGAGCTCAATTATTATTTGGAGATGTCTATTTTCGTTGAAGATGAAGGAGTGGTTATCAAACTTTCATGTATCTTCCTCCACCCGGATTGGCCCTGGCAGACAGGTAGAAAGACACCTGCTCTCCATCGTATCGACAGGGAACATCATTAAATAAATAATCAGTCACGCTGAGATATTTGGAATGTTCGCAATGTCAAATCAGAAAAAATACTATATACTTTAGACATTATTTATTGCTTTCTGAAATTCCGCAAAATATTATGATGACTGGCGTGAAGTTAAAGGGACAGGAGACTTGGTTAACTTAAGTAAGTCTAGATAGATGTCCAACTTAGTCTCTTCTGTCAATTTATGGTGTCTCCGTTCTCCTTGGTATTAAAATGTATATCAGGCCAAAGCAGGAAACTAATGCATCTCTAGAACTGGGCGATGAACAACAACAACAACAACAACAACAACAACAACAACAACAACAACAACAACAACAACAACAACAACAACAACAATAACAACAAGAAAAAAAAGAACAAAAGCAAGAAGACTAGAAGAAGCATGTGTATAGTACAAAAATGCCAGCTAAACATCCTGACAACTAGCCCCCTCCCACTTCCCATCCCACCCCCTCTCCCCACCCTCATGTCTTAGCTCATAAGGAAAATCCCAATCCACATGTTTTTCCTTTGTTCCTGCTTCACATATCGACCACACCGCTGTGACCCCAACAGTGCCCCCCCCCCCTCTCCCGATGTTGAGCACAAGGTCAAGCTGTCTGAAAGTGAAGGGAGGTATATGCCTACTTTACTTCCACCAAAACTGGAATACCATTGATAGGGGCGATTGGGTCCTCATGACTTGGGGGCAATTCCAGAAACGAGAGAAATTTAACAAAGGTGTTTCAACTACGTCTGAGCACGCTCAATGCGTGAACAGAGAGACTCACAAGACGTTTTCAACGTGGGAGTCGAAGTCACGTAGGTGGCGATCTGAGTGTGGTATGTTTTTAAGGTAATTTTTAACATACTATCGTCTTGCAAAAATGCTTTTAGGTACGTTTCATGGCATACCACTTCAGGGTTTCTTTCTTGTTCAAGTAAACAAAAGAATCAATGTTTGTTCTGACATTCTTCTTATTAGTGTGTCTCTCATCAGGATGTTGTTCACCATTCCTGATTATTTGGTCTATTTCTTGTCGAAGTAAACGTAAGAAGAAGTTTATGAGCTGGTGGTTGGTGGGCGCTACTGGTAGATCCTACTTCTTTTCTTTCCATCTCTTGTTTCTGTCTCTGTCTGTCTTGCTTCTGCCCTACACTGAACAAACGCTATTGTGCCGATTTGCTTCTCTTCATTCAAACTCAAAAGCTGAACGTTTGCTCTTATTCTTCTTCAGCTTCTTGTTCTCGTGCCTTTCACCAGGGCATTATCCACGGGCATCTTTGGTATAGCCATAAGGCGCTTCGCTGTCGGACGCAGGAAATCCGAGTTCAATTCCTGATTGGCGTGACATTTTATTGAGTAACTCGGTCTTTTTGCCGAGATGTTGTATCCTTCTCAGCTCGGATTGACAGTGAAAGGCAGGGTCGGAAACCTGCCTCCTAAATTGTCTAAATTGCATCCATAAGGGAGTTTTAAAAAACGTACATTTAAAAAAGGGTGCTATTAAGCATTCTCTTTCAAAATAAAAAAAACTGATTTCACTTTAAGATATTATGCAATACATTAGCACGTATGGCGTAACGTTGGGGCATTTCGCTGTTGCACTCATTAGACTCAAAATCAATTCCCCAGTTGGTGAGTTATTTTATCAAGTACCTTCGACTGTCTTGTCAGATGCTCTAACTTGACTAAGCATGGGCTGATCATGACACTTAGAACGTGATCGAAGCAGAGCGTCTCCGAACTTAACAAGATCCTGCAAAAAAAAAGAAAAAGAATAATGATGATCACGTGCCAAAAAACCCCCCAGTAATAATGACAATGGTATAGGTATTTTTACGATCCCGTTGACACACTTTAGACTCTGTAGGTGTCGGACTTCAACCCTGCCTACCAAGGCCAAACCTAGATTGAGAAGTATGCTTGTGCTGTGGGAAAATTATCATAATAACAGATAGCATTTGTATAACGCATAATCCCCTATCGACAGGAAGCTCTATGTGCCGTACACTATATCATTACCCCAGCAGACCATAGAACACTCAGAAAAAATTCTCAGCTTCCCGGAAAGCATACATTATAAGCAACTGATTTTGCCATCAAACACAATCAAACTGACAAGACCGTTCACTCTCTATTGCTCGATACCCATTTCCACTTGTATGAAGTGAGGAACATTCGTGTAAAGTGCCTTTCCCAAAGACACAAGATCGAGCCCATGGCGGGATTCGAAACCACGACCTTTGAGTATGAGAACCGAGAGCCAAGATACATGACACGTAAAATTCTTTATCCACATTGGAATGAAATTCGAGTCTTCTGCTTGCAACAGAGAAGCCTCTAATCGCTACCACAGACACCGATGTATGTACATTGGGTAGAAACGAGTGTTAAAAAAAACAACAACCTTTAAAATGGGAACAATGCCACACTGAAGTCTAAGAGGAAGCTAGATCATCATCATCATCACCAACACCACCACCACTACCACCACCACCACCACCACCACCAGCAACACCACCTGGGCAGGGTACTTTACCTCAATACAACAATTGAGAAACCTAGCACGTCTGTGCCCCAGATTTCAGCACCTCCCTGAAGAGAAGATGTAGTAGAGATGTCGTGTTGGACACTGACCTCGACCACAAACTATAGAGTCTAGTAACCACCACGTATGTCCGAGTTTTTCAAAGACCCCAGTCACGTCCCATCTATCGCAGTCCCGTGATGTAGGAGCTGTTGATCACCCCGCTGCCCCCCCCCCCACACACACTGGTCAGGAAAAATAAGACACATTTTGAGAATAAAAACAAGGAATTTGACAATCCAAGACATAGTATAGAAAACAACAAAACAATCACACAAAAAAGAAACGGGGAAGCAATGAGAAAGCAATACTATAAAAGAAACATGCAAATAGGCGAAAGGCAAAATGAAAATTAGAAGAACTGATATGCAACAAAACGAGCTAAAGAGAAATTAAAACATATAAAAGTAACAGTTCTTTTTCTTTGGCTCAAACACACAGCTTGAACATTATGTATTTTTTACTTTTTTTTAAAGGAAAACTTGTTCATGGAGCTCAGAAAAAGTTTATTGTAGGAGTGCTTCTTGGTTTCATTTGTTGACTTCCGTCCTTTCTTTTTTTTTGGGGGGGGAGGGGGGTGGGGGGAGGATTTGACACGTCAACAAAGATCTGTCTCGTCACCTTTGCATTTGTCCTCTCTGTGAACTTTTACTTTGTGTCCATAGATTAGTTTTAATTTCATGTTTGGTGTAACCTCCTTTTTGTGTTCCCTGCTAGATCTCAGGGGTAGTCGACTGTTGGTCCTTCTACCTGCAGTGCAACTGATTTTTATTAGGCATCCACATTCCGTTTTCGAAGGTACTCAATGCTTTTTTTGGTTGACTAGATCTAGATCTAGAGTATTCTCAGTTTCCGTAGGAATTAATTTTGAATTTTGCTAGAGTGGAGGTCGAATCCTACTTTTATCAATTTTAGGACCCCCAAGGGATTTTAAACGCGCACAACTTGCACACGGGACCTCCGAGAAATTGTGTCCTTATCCGAGAAGGCTATGAGTTCAGTCTTACCTACTTAAGATCTGGGGTGTGGCTGAAAGGCAGCAGTAAGAGGGAGTAAGTAGCAACAGTGGAAAAAGTCAGGAATAAAGGAGAGAGAAGCCCAAAGCAGGTCACGAGCTGTGGGGCTGGAGGAGGAGGTGGGGGTGGAGGTGGAGGTGGAGGTGGAGGTGAGTGGAGATGGAAGCAGGTGATAGTACATGGCTAAAAACAGGGAAGGGGTGGAAGAAAACATTTCAAACAACTTTTTGACTGCATTAGTCTTTCAACCCGGGACATTTTGAAAGAGACACGAACATTCTACCTCTAGACCACGTGACGGGAGCCCCTTGCTACGTGTAACTATACTCAACAGCTGTGACGCCACAGGAACTTTTCCACCTCCGAATCTGGACGCAGTCCAAATATTTTCCTAGCCCTCCCGGTAGTATTTCAATCTACCCACTCACGGGACGAGGACCTGCAAGCTTGCCCCTGGAAATGATCTATAATGTATCGTGTGAGGTGTTTGTTTGTTTGACTTATTTCCACCAGAATTTCAAGCAAATCATCACTTATTCAGACTCATGGAGCATGCGATCATTGATTTCCTATTTGTACGGTCCTCGACTTTCAAAAGTTCTTAAATGAGAACTCTTGGTTATTTAAGCTCTTGTTTTAGTGGGGGTTTGTTTTGTTTCTTGTTGTTTTGTTTTGTTGTTTTTTAGCTTTCTCTATTCAGTAATTCTGGTGGCATCCTAAGTACAAGAACCACTATATTTTGAAAAGCCTGTCTTGCTTTCCGTTGATTCCAGTTAAGTCTATGAATTACCTTCCTGTATCTTTTATTTGCCCAATGTTCAAAAGAGTCAAACAAAATCCGTGCATTCGCGTTGCAATGTTTAGACCAATGATTGTTGTATCGGCGACCTAGTGGTAAGGCTCTCAGACTTCAAATCCCGTCTGGGGCCCGAAGTTGTATCCTTGAAAAGTCAGTTTAATTAATATTAATTTTCCTGGCTTCACCCATGTCAGAACGAATACCTAGTTATAGACAGCGAGAGATCTTGTCAGCCAGGGCGCGTGAAGCAGGCTGTAGAGTGTGGATATTTCCTAATTCTACATCAGGTAGTTCTGTTCTTCTTGTTAGCTTGCTCTCAACATTACAAAATCAACCCGTTATGAATGTGCTTCATTTGTTTAATCCTACCCAAACTTTTGTAAGTCATAAGCTTTCAGTATTGCCTCTTGTGATGATCATGGTTATGAAATCAAATCAAAACAAACAAACAAAAACCCCAAATCCCACTGTAACACTAGACAGGGTAGTGCTACTGATTGAAGTGTCTTTATGCCATTCCCAAAGGGGGGGATATTAACATGTTCTTGTGCACAATAGAATTGTAAATGGGCTTATTTATCAATGTCAAGCTCATACTGTGCCGGAACAACATACAAGGAACTGCAGCATTTTTTTCATCCTCCTTACTATCGTCATTTTTCATCTACTTCTTTTGTATGTTCGTCACTCTCTTGTGAACTGCTATTTCCGAGGTGCTTTAATAGTCGAAGCAGACTTTGCGCTTTGGAGGCTAGAGAGGTGAGCAGAGTAAGCCTGATTCCCCGTTTGGACTTGTCTGTTGACATCCACCCCTTGGCGCTCATATGATTCTATGCAGTTGCCAGTACCGTAAAACCTTACTAAAACTGTTTTTAAAAAAACCCACCGATATTTTTTTAATACGCTGTTTAACAAGACACATTCAAATAAAATGCACTTATTTTCCTTGGCATCTAATCTTGCAATTTACACTCACCTTACTTCCTTCTCACCGGTGGCGGTTGTC
>NW_004797379.1:1082483-1083809 GCF_000002075.1 Aplysia californica | reverse complement strand
ATATGTATATACATATAAAAACATGCTGCAGTCGAATGACATAATTATTTGACACGAATTTTGACTTCACCTGAATGTCTTCTATCTTTTATAGAGTTAAAAACAGCTAGAAATTGTTGTTGCAATGCCCTTTATTGTTCTAAAAAAAGGTTGATAAAAGATATAAAATAAAATATTATTTGTAACGATCTCTCACTCACACAGGAAAAATTTCCAGGGGAAAAACTGAAAAATTGTACTTTTAACATTGGGCAATATTTTTAAAAAGTATGGTGAAGGAGGCTAAATACCTTTTGTAGAACGAAATTTACGGACACACATAATAGATAGATATGTTAGAACGTTGCACACACAAACATCCTACCTTCAAAATGAGCCACCTGTAGTTTTTTTGGTTCGGTTTTTTTCTCTCTTTTTTGTTTGTTTATTTTTTAACGCTGCGCTTTTAACTCAGACAAATCACTACCTTAGAATTAAAAAATTCTATTAGATACTTTTAGCTGTTTTGAGTTACTAAGACCTTGAGGTCTGAAACCAAATGTGCTATCTGTTCTATCAAAATCAAAAGATTATTGGGAGTCGTTATCAAGATATTCAAAGAATTGCTTTCGAAAAAGCTTGACACGTGAAACTCACAACCGTAAAATTTCTCAAAGCAAGGAACTGAGCAGACAGAGCTTTGAAATTCCACGTAACGAAATACTGACAACGAAGGTCACTCCAACCCCCACCCCCCCGCCCCCAACAAGCAAACAAACAAACAAACAAACAAACAAACAAAAATCCAGCAAACTTAAGATATACCCTCATCCCGCTAACAATCTGAAAAAGGGGAACTTGATACGTTTCTCTTTATTAAAAAAAACAACAACCGTATGTTCAGACTCAAGCTACACGACATTTCACGCTTAATATCGAACCGTTTGCTTTGATAATTTTGCTATGCATATTTTGTTAATTTTTTTTTCTATATTGGAAAAAAACACATGTAGACATTAATGATGCAAGAGAGGCTTACGTTTTCTGCATTGGTACGATGAGGCTCTACTTCATATAATATTTTGCCCACACACACACACACACACACACACACACACACACACACACACACACACACACACACACACACATACACACATACACACACACACATACATAAGCATACACATAGACACATACAAGCACATAAAAGAAGGAGAGAGAAAGACAGTGAGTATGGGGTGTGCGTTATTATGTGTGTGTGTGTGTGTGTGTGTGTGTGTGCATGTGTGTGTGTGTGTGCGAGTGTATGTGTGTGTGTGTGCATGGGGGTGTTTCGGAGAGAGA
>NW_004797379.1:1081395-1082383 GCF_000002075.1 Aplysia californica | reverse complement strand
GAGAGAGAGGGGGGAGAAGGCGAAAAGGAGTTAGAGAAAGAGTCAGGTAGAGACAGACAGAGACAGAAAGATGCACTGCGAGGAAAGAACTAGATTTTGTAAACAAGAACTTGTAGCTTGATCAATGTGTTCTCCAGACCCTCAACCTTCGACATTTGAACCAAAACATTGACACATGAAGCAGGTCAGCCGGGGGATATCGGATTGCGAAAAGACAGGTCATAGGCCAGGTGTGGACCCAAACTGTTTGTTCGAGATCGGTGATAGAGATGTGTATAGACGTGGTAGAATCAGGCTCTCGTCAATTTCTGAGCATATAGAGCTATTGCTGTAATCTTAAAGCGTGTTCATATTGCTTGCTTTTGATGAAAAAGCTACCCATCTGTCTTGAATAGACGTTGTGTTGTTAATTTGTGTTTAAGGGAGGCAGGGGTCACCTGTTAGCACAGGTAAGATTGGGAGAAAATGCTGTTAAAGTTTGGTGATTTCAAAAGCTTCAGAGCCCGTGGAAACTGCAAAATTGCTCTTTACTTAGTTTGGCATTACGGCACTTGTAATATATTTAGGTCATATTATAATTGCTGTGACGTCTGTATTTACTTTTTTGTTCTACATGCTTTAAGATAGAAGGTTGGGGGGGGGGGTGAAGCTCATATTTGCCCCGCGCGAGTGTGTTTGTGTATGTGTGTGACAGATAGAAACATAATATACAGAGAGGGAATGTGAGATGGAGGAATATAGAAAAGCATAGAAAGAAAGATCTGAGGGAAGAGAGCGAGAGACTGTGCAGCAATGGTTATTTTTATGTTCTAGGGCGGGGGTGGAAGGAGACGGGGCAAAAGTTTACGGGGTTGATGAATTATCACCAGGAGGTCATCTGGCCCGCCGAAAAACCCAGACAAATTTGAAGATACAGGAGTACAAACTCTGACCTTGTGTTCGTTTCTTCTTTCCCACTCTCTGTACTGTGCGTACGAAAGTGTGTGTG
>NW_004797379.1:1079277-1080535 GCF_000002075.1 Aplysia californica | reverse complement strand
CTACCCCAGAATTACAAAGGGTTTTTTTCTGTTCACTGCATAGTGTTGAGAAATTTGACGTAAAAAAATTAAGTTTTCGAACATTTTAATAACGACGAATAATCTTACTCTTTTGGTAGAGCAGAAAGGCCATTTGGTTTCCGACTTAACGGTTTAAGTAACTCAAACCGGTCAAAAATGTCAGACAAAACTTTGTAATTCTAAGGAAGCAAAGTATTTTGCAACGTTATTTTGTAATTGCCGAAACATTGTGAGAATCCAATAGATTCTACGACCGAGCAAAGTGTGTGGAAAGCCTTGAAATCTCTCAATTAACCAAAGCAACACATCAATAGATCATGTTTCGAACAAGGGCCAACGTATTTCATGCTGTTTTATATACCGTACTTTAATGTGTTGAACTATGCTTTTAGTTTTAATCAGTATTATAACACATACCGGCGTCTGAGGTGTAGTGGTATAGGTGCTTCACTGTCGTACACAAACCACCTCCTTTCGATTCTTGTGTTGGGAGAAATTTTATCTAGTATCATAATATCGTCTTTCTGCTGGGGCATTGTATTCCTCTCAGTCCGGGTTGGCCCTCGCCTCCTAATTGATCTAATCCATGTCTAAGGGGGCGCAAAACACTTAATTCTATATTCGAAACATTTATTTTTATTTATACAACGTTAAATTTGAACAAAAGTTCACTAAATCAGTTCATATTATTATCTCTCCGCCACTCATACTGCAGTTGGGGATCAGATTATCAGAAACGGTTGGGCGGTTGGGGGGTGCCACTAACTGTAGTTTTTCCTTTTCCATCTTTCTTCCTTTCCACTTTATTTTTGCCCATTTTGTTGTTTCCTTGAACTTACTGGCGTTAACGTGTCGATGTGCTTATAGTTACTCAGAAAAAGTCCCTTCTGTTAAATTTGCATGGTTTGAGTGATGTTGATCCATGGCCGTAAAAACTGAATAAATACCTACCTACCTACCTTACTACATGAATCGCATACTACTTCTTAACTACCAACCTACCTAACTACCTACCTACCTACCTACTTACCTACTTACCTTTACTCAAATTATAACCAGCACCCACATGATAGTCTACCTCGGCAATACCCCTGGAAGCCTTCACAAAACGTTAGTCATCAGTCAGTGTTCCTTCTAGTCACACCTGCAGGCAGAGGTATTTCGTGTTAATGGAAAACTGTAGATCAGCAATGATATCTTTTTTTCTGGGGAGTTGGGGAGGGGGGGGGGGGTTTGC
>NW_004797379.1:1072687-1078884 GCF_000002075.1 Aplysia californica | reverse complement strand
ATATATAAATAGATAGATAGATAGATAGATAGATGGGTAGATAGATAGATAGACAGATAGACAGACAGACAGACTGACAGGCAGACAGACAGACAGACAGACAGACAGACAGTCAGACAGACAGACAGAGAAAGACAGACAGAGAGATAGAGACAGAAACAAAGATTGAGACAGACAGACGAACAAACAGACAGACGGACAGACAGTTAGACAGACGGAGAGACAGACAGACAGAGAGGCAGACAGGAATAGAGACAGAGACGGAGACCGAGAGAGACAGCTAGCGTGTGTTTTGGTCTGTCCACGCGTTTTTATGCAAAACAAAATTCTGAAATAATCAAACTGAGCCCCACAAATGTGAAATTATGTAATTCTGTTAATTTTAACCAAAAAAAATGATAAAGGAAAATAATAGAAACTATGAAAAAAAAAAAGATCAAATTTTGCTAGATTTTGCGGTGTGCATAAAACCACGGGGACAGTTTGGTGCGTAACGTGCCTATCTGTTCTTTTTGGGCGTATGCGCGAGGGCTGATGAACTTTGTAACATCACTACCAGGGTAACAAGCAAGACAATTCGCCTTCCGAGATGAATAAAGATTATATTGTCATCGTTAACGGGAAGAAAACCTCTTTGACATTGCACACATATCGCTAACTTAGAAAAGTAGCCTACTTAGTTTTGAGAAATTAAAATTTTTTTTAAATGAGTTTAACAACATGACAACCTTTTTCGAGTGTAATTCTTTGAATATCTTGATTACGAATAATCTTACAATTTTGGTAGGGCAGATAGACCATTTGGTTTCTGATCTCTTGGTCTTAGTAACTCAAAACAGCCAAAAATGTGGGATAGAAATTTCAGGTAGCGATATAGCACGTGTTTAATTTCTTTGGGAAATCAATTTATCGAATGTCAGTCCTCCTGCTAGGTTGCTGTATCTGCCTAGGTTGGTCTTGAAAAGTCAGGGTTGAGGCAGCCCGCCTCCTAACTGACCTAATAGTATCAATGGAGGATCAAAATAGTTACAAGGATTGACAGAAGTATCAAGAAACAAAAAGTAAATGTGTTGTGTTGTGAACCATAGTCTGTCTAATCTCTGAGAATCTAATCTCGTAGAAATATCATCAGGGGCCTCGACATGGACATTTTGCTACTGCCTGTCGTGCCAAGGCAAAGCGACGTATTTGCATTTTTTCTAAATTTTGAGTTAGGTCGCGCTGCCTTTGAAAATATGGGCATGGACCTCCAGTTACGTCTGTTTGACATAGTGGACTATCCTATATGTAGTGCAGATAGGTCTTCATGCCTTTGACACAAGATGCATAATGAGTATAGGTGTCCATTTAATCGAAGATACGAAAATTAATACTTTTTGCAGATATGTCGGTCTGCGTTGGCAAGGCAGTGTTGGTGTTGGTGTTTTAGCTATTGCTGTTGTTTTGTTGATGTTTTCGTTGTTGTTATTGTTGCTGCTGCTGTTGTTGTTATTGTTGTTGCAGTTGTTGTTTCTTTGGTTTTTTTGGTGATGGTTATAGTAGTGGTGGAGGTTTGTGCACTGCATTTTCACTTTGGGAAAACGAGGAGATGATTTGTTATTGTCTAAGTTCTGCATTTTACTGCTTTTATGATATTGACATTGAGCAATAACATAATCGTTCGTCCCTGTCAGCCTGAAACTCTAATAATTGCCACTATGTATCAGTGAAATACTATAAAAGAAAACACTTTTTATAAGTAATTAGTTGCGAGTACCCTTAACCCAAGTCCCTAACACGGCCTAGCTCATTAATCAGCATATTGCAGGCACAGGTCGTGTGAGACCTGACAACTACATGGCGGTTATTTACGTTTGCAAATCTGTTTCCTGTCATGATCATATCTAGATAACAAGTCTTTTTTTTTCTTTCTTTCTTTTTATCAGTCTTTTTATCTTGATGCTTCTTGTAAAGGAAACGTACTATTTAGTTAATGAAATATTTGCGTTTAAAATCTCTACATGTTAAATTATGAACACATTTCTTAGTTATTAACCAGAAGGTTACAAATTCAATTGTGTTTTGTGTCCCTTTTAGAGTATATCTTGCTTATAAAGAATGCACAATCGGTATTTTTTTTCTTTGGGCATCTTAAAAATAATACGCCGCTATAATGTGTTTCTATGCGCAAACGGGTAAGTTTCATAATTTGGTAAACAGCCAATTACATGCTTTCAAATAACTACAAGTTAGATTTGTATGTTCACACCATACTAATAAAGATTTTCTTCGGTATAAGATAATAATTGACGATCGTATTTGGTTTCTGTGTGATACAATATTGGGATTTAGGTAGAAATCAAGAAACTATTTATGATTTCTAAAGTTTCAGTGTCATTGGAATCTGCAAACTATTTTTTCCCTTTCATTCATTAAGGTTCTAAAATGTATTTATGAAAGGACATAAATCGTGATGAGAGATGAAAGACAAATGCGATAAAAGATGTTCAGAGAGAAAAGAAAAATAATATAAATGAATTTTTAGTGGTCCTGGTCTGGGATAATGAATGAATGATATTACCATTTTTGGGGAAGCACTCCACCCTTACAGAACATGGCAAAATCTGCCCTATGCTGATAAAACACATCGCTGTGTGGAGTCGGTGATTAGGCTCTCAAATTCGCAACCGTAAGGTTGTGGGTTCAAATCCCGACAGGGATCCGACGTTGAGTCCTTGGGAAAAGCACTTTACACGAATTTTCCTCACTTCACCCAGGTGGGAATGGGTGTCAGTTTGAGCGCGCAATCAGCTGCTTACGCTGTTCACTTCTCGGGAAGTAGAGAATGTTTCTGAGTGTTCTATGGTCTGCAGGGGTAATAATATAATATAGTGTAAAGCGCATAGAGCTTGCTGTAGAGTGGGTTTATGCGCTATACAAAAGCTATTTATTATTTATTATTCATTATTATTATTATTATTATTATTGTTATTATTATTATTATTATTATTAAAACGTTCTTGTCTTATTCACAACAATTTCAAGAAATCAACGATTTTTGGATGTCTCATAAAATCTAAACAATTTTGCAACGTACATCAAAGGTTGATCCCACACCTTGAAGAGATAGTAATTCCCTATTATCAACAGATATTATAAGAAACCCGAAAAGCGTTTATTTCTCGAAACTGCGGTTAACGACCGTTATTTCCTTTTGAATTGTCCCTATAAGACCAATAATGTTATAAATCTAATGGTAGCACAACAATTAACCTTCCGGTTTTGTCTTCCTCCTCTTCTTCATCTTCTTCTTCTTCTTCTTCTTCTTCTTCTTCTTCTTCTTCTTCTTCTTCTTCTTTTTCTTCTTCTTCTTTTTACGTTTGTGGCCACCTTTTCTACTTCGTGGTTCCTATTGCCATCAGACAGCCACATTTGTCTTTTTATCGTATGTATCTTATGTAACTTGTATCTCCTCTAGCCCGAGAGTTTTGGTTGTAAACAAGTCTTAACGCCTATGTAATAGCTTTATAGCTGGGAAACTGACTGCAGCAGATATATAGTATTCTCCCTAAGGCAGAGCAAATGTGTCGTGACGCGGTGGAATCTGTCGCTCGTCTTTTTTAGGGGGAATATAGAGTTTTTGGTAAAATCTGAAAGCTTGTTTATTTGTCTTTGTTTGGCGTAAACGGATCCATTTACCTTTAGTAAATGTCGAGATATTTGCGATTGGAGGAGGTGTGGGTTGTCTGGTGTCAGAGGTAGAATTAACGTGAAAGTGTACACCAGCGTTTGCCGTAGCTTGAGTTTCATTGAAAACTGCACATTAAAATTTTTGTGTCTTTTGTCGACTTTTTTTTCCAGAAACGTCCGCATAGATAGTTTGTATTATTAAATGGACACAATAAACAAAGCAAAGCAAATCAAGAACCGATAAAACAATGTCAGTTCATTCGATTTCATTATTTTGACGAGCGTCTGATTTCACCACGATGCTTCAGAATTTGACTCGTTGCGCAACTGCGTACTCCAGGCATAGACACACTACCCCGCATCTATAATTACTGACCTGGCTTGATCGATACCATGTCAATGAACTGGTCTTGGCAGTGGACGTTTACAGAAAGAATAATAAATAATATGTTCTTTGGAGAAACAGAGAGCGTCGTGAAAATGTAAGCCCAAATAATAATAGAGAGCATTTGTATAGCGCAGATCCCTGTTCAAAAGCAAGCTCTATGTGCTTCACACAAAAAGTACGAATTATTTTTATCATTGAAAAATTCTGGTCATTGACCTACACTTATTCTTGAAGACTGAAGACGCTCTGTCCTTTATGCGCTTGGAAAAGAATTTATACATATTTCAGTTCGATTTTCTATACTATTTTTATATAAAGCTTACCTTTCTTTTCATATTGAATTTTAATTAAAGTAAGATATAACTGAATGTTTATGTACACCTGCATGTGATTTTAACGTCCTGTACAGTCAAGAACAAAATTTTCCTCTTGGACAATAAAGTATTATCTTATCTCATCTTTTTGTAACTCATTTTGTTTTATCTCATCTTATATTATCTTATGTTATGTTATCTTATCTTAGCTTATCTTAAAACGGAAAGCCGCAAGAAGCACACTATCAAATAATAACATTCGTGTTTTTGTTTTGAGTGGAGTCGTTAGTTTGAAATGTGCCTTTAGACTGTTCATGGGACACAAATCTCCGCTACGGTGGGAGGGGGGGGGGTTGTCGTGGCTGAGGGGTTACGGTATTCACCTCTCATTTAATTGGTCCTGGGCTTGAATCCGCACAGCGACGGAACATTTTCTTCTCTAAAATTTTCTCCTTTCACCTCCTTTCCTGCTCTCTCACCATGTACTGTCGTCTGCTTTCTTAACCTTTTCCTGCCCCTCATCTTCTTTGCCCCTTCCTCTAGGCTCCTGACTCTCTCTCTCTCTCTCTCTCTCTCTCTCTCTCTCTCTCTCTCTCTCTCTCTCTCTCTCTCTCTTTCTTTCTTTCTCTCTCTCCTTCTCTCTCTTTCTTTCTTTCTCTCTCTCCTTCTCTCTCTTTCTTCTCTCTCTCTCTCTCTCTCTCTCTCTCTCTCTCTCTCTCTCTCTCTCTCTCTCTCTCTGCACCCTTTATACTGCTACTCTTTGACTGACTCCTTCTCACTGATGTCTTTTAGCCACACCCTTGATCTTATGGTAGGTAAGTTCTTACATCTAGCCCTCTCGGATAAAAACGAGAAGTCTTGAAGGCCCTGGGGGCAAATTGCGCACGTTAAAGATCACTTGGTGGTCCAAAATCGATGAGAGTATGTTTCGGTTGCCAAAGGGGCTAAATTCTAAATTTTCTACCAACTGAAAATGTTCCAAGTGGCCCACGTACTCGTATCATCTCATGCAGTTGCAAGGGCTATAAAGCACTTACCAAAAAAACGTTGGCTACTTCCTCAAATAGTTAATCAACTACGGGAAATCAATAAAGTTCATTACTCTTTCTGAAGACACAATACACGTTCCAGTTTCCGATAAATATAAGCTTAGCAAAACGGAAAGTGTGACCTTAAAAGCTCCACAACATAAGTAGAATAGTTCAAGAATGCATCATTGAGAATTCCTACCAAGGCACCCTGTACCGTAGTACATGTTTAGTATGAAATGAAAGAAAAAATTGGTCTATTCTACTTTATAAATGTATGCGCTTTTACACCCACTTCGATACCATTTTGATCATTTCGGAAACAGGCTTCAAACCCTGTGTGTCAAGGCGAACCCGGACTGATTGAGAAGGATAGAACATCGCAGGAAAAATACCTAGTACTCGACAAAAATTTCTACCTACTCACTCAGGAAACGAATTTGAGTCTCTGTTCGACTTCGAAGCATTTAACCGCACACCATAGACGTCGATAAAGATGTTGAGGCCAACAGAGCTCATACTTTCATCAATGAATAATTGTTATTGGGCGTTACGGCATTGAAATGTGGATGCTTAGTGCCACTTTAAATTTATTTTTAATTATTATGTAAGCTTACTTTTGTATCGATGTTAAGGCTTATCGTTGTGATGAACAAAGTGTACCTAATTTCCTAATACGTGAGGACCTTTATTCCCAATGCGCGTAACAGGCAATCATTATCGTGTTCTCTTCTCTATTAACCGTGATGATGATGATGAGGATGACAATGATGATGATGACAACGATAATAAATAATA
>NW_004797379.1:1070452-1071407 GCF_000002075.1 Aplysia californica | reverse complement strand
CCCTGGCGTCGTCTGAAGCGCAACATTTCCATCCATCATCAATCCTTGCGATCCTCTTATTCGACCCCCCGTGAGATAAAACCTAGCAGCAGGCACCACCTGTTGGTATGTGGGAGGTTGCGAGGGCGTCATTAATCCTCCCCTTCAAGCCTAGAACTAGCGACAATAACTCGCAGATTCCGCCCTAATAAGCCAAAGACCTGAGGAGAAAACGGATAATAGTAACTTAAAATTCTTTTGTCACAACGGTGGTAGTTATTGTTTATGTTTGTTTGATTTTGTTTGTTTGCTTTTTTTGTTTTGTTTTGTTTTGTTTTTGTTCTTTAGGGAGAGGGATTACTGTTTTGTTTTTGTTTTTATTTTTTTTGGTAAATGTTTTCGAGACCTCGCAACTGCCTAAAGTCACATTTGCGGGCGATGCACATTAGTGTGGACATGTGGTTCTTTGTAAGAAAGAAATTGGATCTTGTGCTTATTTTAGGAATTTTTGTTTGCTGATAGATCTAAATTGAACCCCCCAAAAAACAGCTTTATTATCTTTTCCTTATGTAACAGCACATTAATTTTTTGAGAAACATAATCCGGATGTATGTTCTAGCTTTCGGTCAATGCTGATGTCAATTAAATCATAAACATGAAAGCTATTAACATTTCTTTGAACAAACTTCAGTTGTGGTCAGCTGGTATACCTTAACAGAACGTTCCACTTTTTTGGAAGTTATAATATTCCCATTTCGCAATCGTTTGTCAAGCTACTGTTCAAGTTGGGATTTTGGTTCACTTTGTAGATGATGATGATGATGATAATGATGATGATGATGATGATGATGATGATGATGATGATGATGATAAAACCTATGTAGGAAGAAAAAGGGTAGGGGTAGGAAAATTGGGTGGTGGAGGAGGAGGTAGAGGCTAAAGAAGAAGAAGAAGAAGAAGAAGAAGAAGAAGAAGA
>NW_004797379.1:1066492-1068078 GCF_000002075.1 Aplysia californica | reverse complement strand
TGCGCGCGCGTGTGAGTGTCTATGTGTTTGCAGGCCCGTGTCCCTTGTACATGTACACACTGACACACACACACCCCCAACACAAGCAACCACACAACCCCATCAACAGTAGGTCCGTCTCACATTTGCAATAAACCAGCTCCAACTAATAATTCCCATAACGAACTACACGAGCGCATTCCAAATTCGCCACGCAGCAAGAGCAGCAACGGAATTATTTGCATTCAATTTGGGTCGAGGGGGGACCAGAAGAATCGGTACCATCCTATTCCAAGTTATGAATCTCTTTATAGGAAGCTGAGAGCGAATATCGACACAAAATTAGTGGCCTAGTAGCGACGACCGTGTAAAGCAATCAACGAACGGACGCGACTGGGTTGGGTATAAGAGGGTAGAAGGCAACCGTGCCATTGCGCTATCTTAGAATTACAAAGTGCTATCTGACATTGTTTGCCATTTTGAGTTACTAAGAATACGAACATGAGGTCAAGAACCAAACGTTCTATCTACTCTATCAAAATCGAAAGATTATTTTGAGTGGTTATCAAGATATTCGAAGAATTGCATGCGTTAAAGCTTGACATGGTGGAACTCAATATTTTTACGTCATATTTCTCAAAACTAGGTACTGAGCAGATAGAACTTTGTAATTCTAAGGTAGCGATTGTACTAATGGATGTGTTGGCTGTACCACAGAATTAGAATAACCTTAAGGTTAGGGTTATTACAAGAGGCTCAGCTTAGCTTTAAGTTCCGAGTCTGATGGGGCATGGTACGGTCTGGTGAGCTCTGGAAAGGTATAGTAGGGTACTGAATTGGTCAACAACCCCTTCTGAGACAGTTATAGAGCTATAATAATATATAATTTACACGTGGCGTTTGGTAGTTTAGTGGTTAGGCTACCAGACTCGTAATCGTGAGGTTGTGAGTTCTAGGGTTTGAGCCTCACGCCCGACGTTGTGTCCAAGGAAAAGGCACATTACATCTATTTTCTTCTCACCATCAAGGTGGGAATGCGTACCTGGCCATAGACAGCTAAAGATCTTTTAAGTATGTTTAGTGCTTTAGCGCCTATAGCACGACAGCCTGCGCTCTATGTTTCCAGAAAGTTGAGACTGTTGTCAGGTCTTCTGAGGCAAGATTGTAAAATTGAACAGAGCTTACTGTTGAGCAGGAATTTGTGCCTTACAGTTTCTATCTGTTAATATTGTTTTTTTTATTAAAATAACTAATTAGCTCTTTGGACCTTGGAATATGAGTACCAGTGACTTATCTTTACTTTTGTAGGCATTGTCTGTTCACTATAGGAAGCAGCCCTCCAACAATAACCTCCATTCTGTTCTATGTGCTTTTCTCCATATCCAGGTTGTTCCCTTGTCCTTTTTGACGCCATCTTGCTTCTGTCTTTCTGGTCTTTCTTTCGATCGTTTTTCCTTTTTCAGTCTCCAAAGAGTTGCTTTAACGCGGGTTGTGTAGGCTGTGCTGAAAAATAGGTAAATTAGGGAGAGAATGAAAATGCATGAGTGAGAGAGACAGACAGACAGAGAGAGAGAGAGAGAGAGACAGAGACAGAGAGAGAGAGAGAG
>NW_004797379.1:1052886-1063863 GCF_000002075.1 Aplysia californica | reverse complement strand
TCTCTCTCTCTCTCTCTCTCACACATGTTTGTTCGAGGTCTCTTCCCTTTCTGTCTGTTGTTCTCTTTGATCTCAATGTAGCCGTTTCATAAAAAAAAAAATAGTAACTATCAAATTTAAACATCCTTTCCAATTTCTATGTATTTTTTGTAGCGCAATTTCTGTTGGGATATAATTAACTCGTTTTATTATATAAAGCAGGGTGTTTTTGCATTGCGGCTATTATGCAATTTCCACGTTGAAAGCCGAAAGCTGAATGGAATATTAGAGCAGAATTAAAATTATAATCGACAAACCATGCTTGGGACAAAACAAACCGAAAAGCTAAAAGTGCATAGCCCACAGCCGAAATGAACTAAAACCCGAGAGTACTCTGCAAGCCAAAAGTTAAATTGTAGGGTACTTTGTAGTGATGGGCGATATCAGCAATATCGAATCCGATATGATATCGATTTTTTTACAAGAAACATCGATATATCGAGATTTTTATATCAGAAAATTATTATCGGTAAATTTAAATTCGCTATTTAAAAAATCGATATGTCGATAATTATCGAGTCTGGTCGATATTTTCAAAATAGCCTATCAACGCGCGAAACACAGCTGTCTTCTTATATTTTTGGTGCTTTAAAAAAAAATGATTTTACAAAAATAATTGTGTTTTATTGATTGGGGGGGGGGGGGAATAAAAACAATCTGCTAATTTCTGTTTGTGGAAATGCGGTGCTGAGTGGTGGCCATGTCAAAATATCGAAATGTCGATGTTTTTGCCACTGCTTTAATAAAATATCGATATGTGTAAAAATATTGATATATCGATATTTTAATTTCCATATGCCCACCACTACCTCTTTGGCCTTACGCAGCATATATGACACTATTCGACTGAAACTCGAATACACTGTGTTTGAGCCTTTAGTCTCACATTTTAACCCTAGCAAACAGTCTATTGTATCCTGAATTGCGACTTTAATGGGCTACTATGTGTGGATCACAGTACCGTCGAATAAGAGAATGGTTCAGGGGGAAGAAAAGAGGTGGAAGGCGGGGAGGGGGGATAGAGAAGTATACACATAGAAGTAAAGCATTAGACACAGAGAGAGTGTGTGTGTATGAGTGTGTGTGTGTCTGTGTTTGTGTGTGAGAGGCATCGTGGTGAAATCGGGCGCTCATCAAAACAATGAAGTCAAAGAAATCTGCATTTTCCGACGGTTTGACAATATTTGTCCAATTTATGTCTTTTGACTTAACATCTTTAAGTCCACTGAAAAACACATTTCTCGGTGGATTTTACTGAAAAGTGTTGATTTAAGAAACACAAATTTAAATGTGCAGTTTCTAAGGACCCTCAAGCTTTGAAAGTCGTCAAACTTTGGTGGCCATTTTCTCGCAAACTTTACTTCTGAAATCAAATCGACTTCTATTCATGATAGGTGAGTATTTTATTCACCGAAAGTAAAACATATGAACAAGCTTTAAAATGATACCAATTACTCAACATGTCCAAAATTAACGAGAGCCTGATTCCACCGCGTCGTGACACACACACACACACACACACACACACACACACACACACACACATACACACACAAACACACACAAACACACACACATACACACACACACATACACACACACACACACACACATACACACACAAACACATATACATAAAAATGGTTCGTGGATGTCTTGATATATCGAAGTTGTCTTTTGAATGACAAACTGCTGTGTAAGCATTCCACCTATGAGGCTGTCTGTCGGTTACTGATGATCCTGGCATTATTTTACAGTTCCAACCTCCGAGGTGTCTCTTTTTGCACAATCACATCCTTCAACTCTCGCCCTCCCTCCCTTCCATTACCACATCCACCAACCCCCCTCCCCCGGCCTCAAAACTCTCCACACAAAAAGAAAAAAAACAAAACAAAAGCACACAAAAAAGTAAAAAAATTGTCGCATCATCTCTATTCTAATAATACCACATAATAGTTCTGACGTCATTATACAGACTTTTTTAAAAACTGCACATTAGCGAACAAAAAGTAAAAGGTTGCAAACAAAACTCAAGCAAAACAAACAAGGCTTCTCTCTACCCCACCCACCTCTCTCCCCCCCCCCCCCTCTCTCTCTCTCTCTCTCTCTCTCTCTCTCTCTCTTTTTCTCTCTCTCACTCATTCTCTCTCTCCTTTTCCCCCACACTTAGTGTTATGGCATTGTTTTTGCATTCGTTGCTCAAAATGAGTACATTGTACTACGTCATCACTGATTACCATTATAACCACAGTGACGCACACGGAGGGGGAAAAGTGAATATACGTGAAACCAAGAAAACTCAAGCTAACTTAATTTCCCCAGATGTTGGAAGAAATAGGCCATATGTCATGATACAAGATAACAGTTAATACACAGGATCGTACGGCATGGGAAAACGGACGACGGATGTTGGCAGAAACTGGGTTAGGTTAATAAAAAGACCAAAAAAAAGAAAACGCAGTAAGAGACAGAATAGGTGAAAATGTTACGAGAAATGAATGTACACTCATCTATTTTTCTGAAATGCCTTTGACACAAAATCGTTGTAATAACGTAAGGAGAGGGGAGCGACGCTTTGAAAATTAACAACTTTAGGTCAAATCATGGTATCCAGGCTTTTTACGTATTCATTTGGCTGGTGGTGTACAGTTTATTTACATATTATCATAAGGTTAAAATACAGGGTTGAGACTCATTGCACTTTTTAATTTTTTTCAGGGTTAACGCCTTGACGAACCCAAGCAAAACATAGATGTTATTCTTAACGCATGCTTCTGGCGACAAAAAAGAGTGCTTGCTTACAACCGATATTTTATTTAGAAGATAGATTTGTTTGAAATGTCATCTGTCATATAACCGTTAAATACTTTACAAATGTGTTGTGTCAAACTCAAACGATGAAGATGGTGTAGGTGTGACGCAAGCAGCTGCTGGAAGCTGGTGGTGTTGGTGCCTCGAAATAAGAGAGAGAGAGAGAGAGAGAGAGAGAGAGAGAGAGAGAGAGAGAGAGAGAGAGAGAGAAGGGAGAGGGAGGAGAGACAGTGAGGGAAAGAGAGCGGATGACAGAGTTGAAGAGTGAGGGAGAGAGAGAGGGAGGGAGAGAGTGTGGAGAGAGAAGAGTGAGACAGACAGACAGACAGAAAGAGAGATAGAGGGAGCTCAGAGAGAGAGAGAGAAAGAGGGAGATAGAGAGAGTAAGAGAGAGCTTAGAGAGAGAGAGAAGGGGGGGTGAGTGAGTGAGTGAGTGAGTGAGTGACTGGTTGTGTGTGTATGTGTGTGTGAGAGAGAGAGAGAGAGGGGGAGAGAAAGAGAGAGAAAGAGATAGATAGATAGATAGATAGATAGATAGATAGATAGATAGATAGATAGATAGATATATAGATAGATAGATAGATAGATAGATAGATAAAGAAAAAAACAGAGAGGGTGGTCAGAGAGAATGAATTATATTATATGAAACTGTAATTCATCATCATCATCAGTGCCTTTCACCCCTGGCAGGGTATAGGCCACATACAAGCTCTTTCCATGTATCTTTATCCTGGGCCATCCTTCATAGCTCGTTCCAAGTGAGCTTCATCTCTCTCGTGTTCCTTTCCACACATCTCCTCCAGTTTTCTCGTGGCCTACCCCTGCCTCGTGCTCCCTGTGGGTTCCATTGTAGTGACTGTCGTGTGATGTTTCCGCTGGGCTTTCTGAAGGTGTGTCCCATCGAACGCCACTTTCTTAGTCCTATTTGTACTTCTATATCCTTTTGTCCTGTCCTTTCCCATAGTTCTTCAGTTCTTATTCTATCCTGCCACTTAATTTTTAGGATATTCTCATACATCTGTTGATGAAAGTCTGGACTTTATTCAGCACTGTCTTCGTTGTCTTCCAAATTTTGCAGCCATAGAGGAGCACAGATTTGACATAGGAATTAAACAGTCGAATCTTGGTGCGCAGTGAGATGCTGCTTGCTTTCCAGCATTTTGAAACTGTAATTGCAGGAGTTTAATTCATTTAGTGGTAATGCTTGTGAAGGATTCATGCCCCCACACACAGAACTTGGATCAATAAGGAGGCGGGATGCTTTAACCGTACCTGGAAGGATGAAGTAATTGGGGCTGCATTGAATACAGCTTACCTAATACCGGGTGCTCATTGGCATCATCAGCTCGGTTCGGTTTTGTTTTGACGATTTTGTTGGTTCTGTTCGATTTTGTCCGTTTTGTCCGTTCTGTCAGTTCTGTTTGATTTTGTCGGTTTGTCGGTTTTGTCGGCTTTGTCGTTTCTGTTTGATTTTGTCGATTTTGTCGGTTTTGTCGGTTTAGAGCTAGCTGGATTGTCCTCCACAGGAGAGGCGAAGCCAACATAACCTATGATGACCTTCAATAATTGTTAATGCGTTTGTTTTCTATGCATAGCGTCGGATGAACGGTTTTTACCATTGTTTTATTTATATTGTGCACTCAAACAGATAGGAATCAACAATGCATGCCATGGCTGAACTATGCTGAGGGGGATACACCATCCCAGCAGAAAGACCGAGATACCCGATAAACATTCTCCTCACTTGGGAATGGATCTCAGGTCTCCTGTGAACGACAGCTAAGCGCTAATTGCTACACCATGGACTCCGATAAGATTCACTGAGTGACGTAATGATCGCGGATAATTTGGATTCAGTTGTGTAACGGCGCTGTGGATTCAGGCACTCGTCAAATTTTGGGCAGATACAGTTTTTTTTTGTATCCTATTAAAGCGGGTCAATTTGTCTCGCTTTTGCTAAAATAAATGTTCATTTATCTTGAATAGAAGTTGAGACATTTGAGATTGAAGTAGGTGGGGATCTTTTGGCGTCAGATGTAAAATTCACGAGAAAATGGCCGTCAGATTTTCTTGACTTCCATAGCTTGAAACTCCTTGGAAACAAAAAAATGTACTTTTTTGCGCCTCTCTTTAACATTTTTCAGTAAAATTCACACAGCAATCTGTTTGTGAATCGACGTTAATTATAATGTGAGGAGCCAAAAATACCCTAAATCAATTTTTTTAAACTTGCCAAACTGGCAGAACAATGCCGGTTTCTTCGATTTCATTATTTTGACGAGCGCCTGATTTCACCACGTTACTTCACATTTGATAGTCTGGGTCCGCTGAATTTTTCATCATGGAGTTAGAGCAGTAACAAGCTGCATTTGCCCATTTATCTCGTTAGTATAATAAATCGGCAAGCATTCAAAATAGACCAATTTTACAAAGTAATGGCCTGCATTTCTCTACTGAAAAGAAAAATAGATTATTTTTAAATTTTTGGGTAGGGAAATGGATTTGGTTATATTTATGAGGCATCGTCGTGAAAAGAGGCTCTTGTCAAAATAATGAAATCAAAGAAACCGACATTTTCCCGCCCATTGTAAATTTCTATAATGTTTTTGTTGTTTTGCGTCAATACCTATTATGTCCATTTAGAAGCACAATTTATTTTGTTTGTATGCATTCACAGAAAAACGTTGACCAAAGGCACAGCAAATTCAAATATACGGTTTCCAAGGACACTCAAGCTTTAGAAATCACCCATTGTAGGAGGACATTTTCTCGCTAATTCTACCTATGACACAGGACGAACCCTATCTCCTTCAATCGCAAATATTTCGACATCTATATTCAACATAGACACAATTTTCATCAACATCAGGACAAAACACAACTGCAAAAATGAGCTGCTATAGTTACAAACAGCAATGTGATATTTGGTTCACAGGGCCAACCCAGATAGAGTGGGCTACAATGTTCCAGCACAAAGACCGAAGTACTCGATAAAAATTCTCCCTACACAGGAATCGAACTTACATTTTTCTGCTTGCTACAGAGGAGTGCCTAATCGCTACATCACAGACTCCAGTAGACTATTTCGTCACGCTGATTAAATAATTAAGCGTCAATTTGAAGGCGTTTTGAGAAAAATAGCTGAACACTTACACTTAAAACTACAGACACGACACACATAATTTGTTGGAATTTTTTAAAAATGTTTTTGGTTTTATTCAAATTCAAAGTCAAAAAACAACTTTCAAAAGAAATCAGGAGAACTAATCAAACTATCTAGATCTGGCCATAGCTCGGTTTGCCCCCAAAATGACTTAGAAGCAATTATTGAATGAGCGTGACGATCTGTATGTAGAAACTAGCAAATCGACGGGGACCCTGAAAAGCCTAAATGGCCGAAACGAACATGAAGTCTGTCTTAACGGATTTACAGATCGCTCATGGTCACTCCAGGCGGCCGTCATAAACAAGCCATTGGTCATGTCCGGCATCTGAAGACCCGAGCGGCCAGGCATGACCTAGATCAGAGGAATCCTCTCAAGTCGGCGGCAGTAACTGTCGAGGTTTTATGAGTGGTTGAGGTATGATTATTTCCCCAACATCATTAGCGTCTCTCCTTCGTACTTTATTTTTGGCTTCCTCAAAGAGGCTGTGAGAGGCGTATCCGTTACACAACATAAATTTCCTTGCTGAGGTATTTCCAACTGTAGGAGCGTTTTCATAATCAAACAATTTTCAGCAGGTTATTATGTGTGCTTCGGGTGGTTGGACCATATTTCTGAACGTTACGGGTTGGGGGTTCAAGTCCCAGGCCCGAATTTGTGTTATTGAGAAAGACATTTTACACCAATTTCCGTCACTTCACCTAGGTGAGAATGGGTGTCCGCCATAGACAACGAAAGATGTTGTCAGTATGTTAGTGTTTTAGCACCTATAAAATGGCAGCTTTCACTGTATGCTTCCCCAGAAGTTGATGTTGATTCAGAATGTTGTCAGGTCTGCTGGGGTAATACCATAGACTGTAAAGCGCACAAAGCTTGCTCTTTGGCGGGAATTTGCGCTGTGCAAGCTATCTATGTTACATTATTATAGTTGCAATCCTATTTCATCTCTGTCAGTGAGCGTTAGGGCACAGGGAAAAGACGGATTTCCAGTTGAAGACGGGCACGGATTTCGTAAATGCAGCCTTTCAAAATTATAGCCTGACAGTGCGTGAAACGCTTACAAAACAATCCACAAATTCCCGCAGTTTTAGTTCAACACAGATTGCTACCTTAGAACTATTAATTAAGTTATAAATCTATCTGCATATTACCTAGTTTTGATAAATTTGAAGCTTCACAACTTGTCAATCTTTTTTAATGCAATTCTTCGAAGATCTTGATATTACGAACCCATATTAACTTACGATTTTGATAGAGCAGATATGATTTGGTTTCTGTCCTCTTGGCCTTAGAAACTCACTAATGTCAGATAGAACTGTATAATTCTGAGTTAACGAGATATGTAAAGATAATTAATGCAATGTATTTCTTGGAAAGTCATTAGTAACATAGAATTTGGAGTAATCCGTTATTGGAATTCTGTTTTGAAAACAGTAAATGGTGTTGTGTATTCCATTTGAAAGAAAGACTTACTTATTTTTGTTATTGTATTTAGTTAAACCTCTTATTTTCAAAGTCACTGACATGTTTCTGTTCTTTAAGACTAGAATCATATCATTGAAACTATATTTGAAGTAGAGTCGGTACATTAGTGGTTAAGCTACGGGACTCATATGAGCGTAGGATTGCAGGTTCGGGGTTACGAGCCGCTGTTCGGCCCGACGTTGTGTCCCTGGGAAAGGCACTTTACACGAATTTCCGTCTTGGCTTCGTCCTTTCAGAGATGGACGTTAAACTCGGAGGTCCCGCCTCTTGAATAGCCTAGCAATGTTGAATGGGGCGTTACACCTGTACCATTTCATCGGGGTTTATTTCTTTTATATCAGACTATTTCAATTCTTTGTTTTACGCGTGTTTTACGCGTGTGATACAAGTTGCACCAGTTGTAATTTTATACTTTAGACTTCTTTTGAACGTGCTCTTTTCATATTTGCTTTTTTAATATTGCTAGCAGCATTTTCTAGCCTACTTATAATGCCATATTAAGAAACGAGGAAAGCATCAATATAATAATCAAAATAATCAACAGAATCCAGGATATACATCCGAAGTTAATGTATCACAGAACTATTGCAAATAATAACAAAATCTAAGATATCTTCACTAAAACCTAGTCCAGTCTTGAAAAATCAAAAGAAATATCGCCAATGACAATCAGAAAAATAGTTTTAAAAGTATGTGTGTGTACAATCCGTCTATTTTGCTGTGAATGCTGGACAATAATTTCTATAGGCAGTGGAAAAAAACCTATAGGCAACAAAAATTTAACATAAACAAAAAAATAAGAACAAACACAAAATTTAAAAAAACCACAAACAAATATATTAGAGCCAAACAAGCAAAAGCTTACAAAACAAACGCAAAATTAAACCTCAAAGACCAAAAATAGAATATTTATATTATCATACCCCCACCCCCTCATCCCACCCCTAATCCGAACAACCATTTATGACTCTTTCCCTAACAGTGACTTTTGCCTTACCTCACATTCGTGCAATCTCCACTTTGGTTCGGACTGTGCTCCAGCCTTCCCAGGAGGCTGTAACAACCTCTTACAGCGCGATGTAGTCCAGTAACAAACAGGCTAAATCACACGTCAACCATCAACTCAACAACCAACTCGACAGACCACAGGCTTTCTTTCACCACTAAGTCGATTACCGGCCCCTTGACCTCGCCCAACTCACGATTACTTCCTCTACCTTTTATGGGTTATGGTACCTATTTTCGCTAGCCTTTTTTGGCAAATTGGGTTTAGGCACAAGTTACAAACTAGGTTAAGAGCTCGTAACTATTTATGTTCTCAATCAGGACCATGCAATTGCTTCCTACTCTTCTACAGACTTATTTTTTGGTTGCCTAACAAACACAAGGTAATGAGGAGGTTGGCGAATGTGGAGACTTGTAACAGAGTTCAAGGATTGACAGAGGGACACGTCTCAGATAGGTAGTTTTTTGATAATTTCTTAGTGCTCCTACTATGACTTTAGAACTAGTACTTTGATAGGAAATATCATAATCTCATCTTTTCTTGCAAAACATGAAAAATATTCCTCACCTCTGCTTTGTCTTTTCCTGCAGTGTGCAGACTGTGTGTCCGTCTTCTCTGAGGAGTTCCATCAGCTCAGTTGGTATCAAAGTGGGCTATTGTGTGAATGACACTGGATCAAATCAAACTGAACGCTATCAAACTTATGCTGTTTTGGGAATTTTAAGACGATCCATCACAGAAACAGTCAAGTAACTCACATATTCGCCGTTATGCGAGCTATTTGGGTTTAATAATTACTGAAAAAGAATTTCAGGTGTAAAACTATTTCCTTTGAACAAACAACCATAATATAAACAAACCGTGTTCCGATTTTTTAAATAATCAGTTTGCTTCTAAACAAGTGTGTGGTGTACAGACTAGGATAAAGAAGGCATTATGTTTGGAAACGTGGCTCAACAAAGTTCACGTGTAGCTGAAGGTTTTTCCTAACAGTACCCGTTACACTGCAATTGGCATTCTCGAGAAACAGGACAGCAAAAACGATTCACCGCCAAAGAAACAAAAACTAGGGCAGCAGAAGCAATGCCAAATGCAGGTCACTTCCGGGGCAAAGTTTAAGTGACGGCGCATGTCAGCGTGCGCGCACAACTGAGGAATTAGAATCGATTGAGATTCCTTTCATCTCATTCTGGAAACATTTGCCAGTGGCAGGAGCCGTAAGGAGAAGCGTCCGTGCCAGGCATTTAGAATAGCTCGGTAAATCACTTATAGTTATTGAGACTGGTAATGACTCCGGCTGGCCTGAATGTAGTTGGAAACAGACGAGGAGTTGTCTCAGGTATAACCGATAGCTTTCTGGAAATGACAACAGTAGCTTTGCGAATGACGTAAACTAAATTGCTAGTTTTACACTTTCTTTTTTTTCAGCTGCATGCGTTCGTAGTTTCGAATGCTTCAAAGGCAAGCAAATGCTGTTTAGACCGTAACACAATTATCTTTCGAAACATTTTCTTGCGGGCAAATAGCCTCTTTGTGAAAGAGGCTCCCTTTTCGGCAACGAAACGATATAATCATAAATCCTTTGGAGTTAACTTCAGGTAGATACTATTGCGTCATTACAGACTTAAAGCGAGTGGGCCTGTCTTTAAGATAACATAAATATCGGAAGAAAAATAACGGGGGCCACACACCAAAGTCTGCACCTTTAATAAGAGGGAAGGGGAGAGGGTGTTTGAAGATGAGTTTCCAACCTAAAGGTTGAAATCGTCAATACAGGGCCTAATGACCTAAAACTTGCCGACATGTAAGTAACTGTTGGTGCAAACAACATTTGAACGCTTTTCATTTTGATGACGGCAATCTTGCACATTAAGTCATTCAAACAAAATGCAACTCCTCTTAACTTTATCCATGAATTTTTCGCGTTTAAAAAGTAGGCAGTTGTGAGGGCTGTTATCATCGCATAAAAACTTGTTTTTTAAATTATCTTGTTTAATTTCTTAGTTATAGTACATCAAAACGGGCCCTTTAAATGGGGAATTACATTTTTTTGCCAACACTTACAAGAAATTCGGTCGAGAAATACAAATCTACAATAGAAATTAAAAACAAAAATTCCTCTTTTAAAATAAAATCATGCCCATGAGCTATAGTTATGCCAAATAACATTTATATTCATTGGTAAACTTAGGAGGAGCAGGAAAAAATGAGGTCAAACAGTGAATATTTGAAAATTCAAAAACAGGAGGAAAATTGTAAACACAACATGATAGATAACAACTTTTATAACATAAAATGTTGGATTTTTAAAAATTGGTAACTGAAGTGCCAAAATCTTTTAAATTGGTCCATAAATACGTGAGCAATTGCAAAAGTAATATTCAGCAGTCCAGAAAATCCGAATTTCCGAGACAGACAGACAGACAGACAGACAGACAGACAGACAGACAGACAGACAGACAGACTTGAACA